>NC_137657.1:12678929-12826429 GCF_963422515.1 Blennius ocellaris
AGTGTCAGCGTTATGGAAAAAAGAAAACAAGTTGGGTTTTTTTTTTTTTCTGTGAAGATGTTGAACTGGTGAAAACAGCTTTGCAGATATTTTCTGCACTGATTCAAACTTACATTTTCATGAATTACAACTTTTTTTTTTTGCTCTTTTTAAACGGCACTCCTGGTGAATATATTCTAATATTACAATACTAAAGTGAAGTAGGTTTGACAGGAAAGGTTGAACAATACTCAATTCTCAATACTCAAAAAGTCTGTTTGAACAATTATCAATGAATTACACACAGTGTTTCACCCATTTCTAGCACACGTCTTACAGAAAATAGTTTTTCAGAAATGATACATTTTGTCAATATCATTAACTCATTATGGTCTAGAACTACAAAAAAGACAACAACTTACTCAACTACCCTTATGTTTCTATTTTTGACATGGAGATTTCACTTGTTTTTGAGTTTTAATGACATTTCTGTAACTCATTCACACGAAGCTGTGTAAGTGTGCTTTATCAACACACACACACACACACACACACGCACGCACGCACGCACGCACGCACGCACGCACGCACGCACGCACGCACGCACGCACGCACACACACACACACACACACACACACACACACACACACACACACACACGTTGATGTTGCCTTGACATCTCATAGCAGCAACAAGAAAAGAAAATGTCAATCCATTGAAAGATAAATCTTCACAATGATAACAGAACATTCAGTAGGTGATAATGTGGCATATCTTATCGAAATAAGATGATTTGACTTGTGATATATGATGTTGACGTCCACGTCCTTCAGGATTTGTGCGTCAAAATAACAGTGTGCTTTTTCTCCCTGAACCCGATGTTTACCAGTGTCAGCAGCTTCGTGAATGTTTCCTCATGAGCGAGAGTCAGAATCTGAGCAGTTTGAAAAAACAAACAAAACAAACAAACAAACAAACAAAACAAACAAAAAGCCTTTGTTGTTTTTAGTAATTTTTGTGCTTCAATGCCTCTGACTTGTGGCCTCTGAAGTCTGCATTTGGATCAATTGTGATGTGAAAATATTCATATTTACAATGTAATTACTATTATTGATCAAGTTAAGAATGAATATTATTGTTATTTAACACATTTAACACATGCAGCAACTCCTTCTTTTTCATCAATATACTTTGAAGAAGATGCTTTTAATTCCACGTAAAGCCAGGGTTGCCCCCACATTGGGTCATGCAAACATATGATTTAGTATATTGTGAGATGATGACAAATGTTGCAATATATTGTGCAGCTCTACTAAATAACATGAGTCCCGAAGACCCTAAAAGACCCATGCAGGTGCTTCAGCTGGCCAGAGTGCCTGTGCACTTTACACTTTGAAAAGGTACCTCGTCTGCTCCAAATTTATAACCCTGCATGAGACGTGCATAAACTGTGAAAGAACAATAATAAAGACACAATAAAAACAACAGGATAATAAAAAGAAACCTTGAGGATAGGGGAGGCCAGTGTTTATCGTCTGACATTACCGGGAGTCTCACACTTGCAATGTGCAGCATTAATCACACTATGTTTGTTTGACTCCACCTCGGCGTCATTTTTCCTCCCCGTGATGAGATTGATTCTGTTTGAATAGCAGTTTGAGCCTCAGAGGAGTTAAAAATACAAAAGTCCTAAAAGTCATTATCAATCAGTATTGTATTTTCTTGTTCTCACGACCCCTCCGATTTATCTCACAACATTCCTGACTGGAGCAAAACATTAAGCCACGATTTCCAGACAATTTAAAATATCATAGACATGCAAGAGGTATGGTGCTAATTTTCAGATACCCAAGTACGAGCAATATTTCGAGGCTGAGATTATATTGGATTACAAGCAAAAGTACTGTTCTTACATACCTTTTATTCTTAGACCCTTTTTCTTTTTTTTAAACCACATTTGATTGTATTTTTCATAGCAAGTTCTCTGTTAAAAGAACCTGATAGCTACAAAACTGCAGATCAAAGGTTTGGAATATTAAATCAAAGTGTGCTTGTACGTTTAGGTGACATCAAATACTTGAAAAACCCTTCATAGGAGTACAAAATACCCCCAAAACACTTCAAAATTAGAACAACGGGAGTATTTAGAATTACATTACTGCATCTATAGGATTCACTATTAAATGAATATTCCAGTTAAATGAGTGTTTTTCCTTTCAAATAAAGTGCTTTTTCTTTGCGGCTTCAAGCGAACGCCTATTGTCTAAATACTTTCCAGCACTTCCAGCTCTGGTAATCTGTGCAGAACGAGACAAACACCAGGCTGCATAAACTTGGAGTCATGTTGACATTCTCACTTAAAGGTCATCTGGGCCATCGGTCCCGCTGTCGCTTGTTTCTGGCTTTAACTGGGTATTAATTAGGCAGATTACCGTCCCTATCCCGGGTGTAATAAGCCCTTCTTTCAGGACACGATAAATTAGAGAAAGTGTGATAAGAAAATAAATGGCATGCTTGTCACAGTGGGGGGGGCGGCAGAGCGGATGCCGCTAACGGGCCTGAAAAGCTTCCTGCTCCTCATGGCTCCAGCCAACACACACACACACACACACACACACACACACACACACACACACACACACACACACACACACACACACACACGCACACACACGCACACACACACACACACACACAAAGATCACACGCCGGCGCGAGGTGGAGGACGGCCGCAGCTCCCCATCGTTGACACTTCACCGTGACCCGGCTTTATTTTTAGCTCGAGCGTGTCGCTTTTAAAAGCAACATGATTCTCTGTGGCTGTCGAGAGCGTCGTAATTATGTTAGGCCACTTTTCCTAAGATGAATCACACATCTGCCATTTGTGATACGAGAGGTTGGAGGCCCGAGGCGAGTCGAGGCTCCGTGCACGCTCGGAGTCAGTGCGCGTCGTGGCACACGGCGTCACGGATAATAAGCGAGGGGGGACGGGCGATGGGCTGGAGCCAAAATCTAAGTGAAAGATGAACGCATGGTATTAACTGCTGCGACACTGGAATGTAATTGTGAGTTTTGAGTTTCACATTAAAGCTGTTTCTTGGCAGTTTGTGCGCTGGCACCGGCCGAGCTGACAGAAAGAGTTTGATTATCGAAGGCATCCCCGCTGAGGAATGACAGAGAGATTACAGTAAACTGATCTCTTCTCAGACCTACATTCCTCATTCTTACCGTCTGATGACGACGGAGATGTTGATAAAAAAAAAAAAATGTCTGCGGCCGGTTTTTGTCTTTGATGGAGAACTCAGGGTCATTCAGGATATATTTTTCTTTTTCTTTTTTTTTTTCCCATGCACAAATTACTTGGAGTATAGGGCATCATTGCCATGAGCAAAAGTCTGAAATGTTTGGAGACATTTTTGGCCACATTCCATGAAGTAAATGTGTCTTGAAATTAATGTAACGTGGCGTATAAATATTTGTTTTTAGGAATTTTTGTTGCTTCAAATCACTCTCACTGTTATTTGGCTGTTTTTGCAGTTTTAGCTATTGTCAGTGTTTTAGCTGTTGTAACACTTTTCGGTTCTTTATCCTTTTTAGCTCATTTTAACAGCTTTAACTTGTTGATATGTTGGTTTTAGTCATTTAGCAGTTTTTTTTCCCATTTGGACTTGATTGAGCCATTTTAACCACTTTCATTCGTTTCGATAGTTTAGCAGACACAAATACCCACGTAAGGCTTTTTTTTTTTAGATGTTTGATACTTGAAACATCACCTCGTGTCGTTGGCTTATCTCTCTCAGTCTCCACATATCACATATACAGGTCGTCCTGCACACATGTAAGTCTGAACACGTTGGATCCAACCCTGACATTTTTTTTTTTTAAGTGTCGCATTTGTGTCCTCAAACTGCAAAATAAGTGCTGCCGTTGAAAATCTAAATAGAAATGTTGATTTAAAAAAAAAAAATTTTTAATGACAAAACAAAACAATAAACAGAACACTGCAATATAGGGGGCCTGAGGAGCCGCATGTGGCTCCAAAGCAGCAGGTTAGACAAACTTCTGCATGATTGCTTCAGATTTGGCAGTTCCCCTGCCTGTCTCAGAATTAAACACTTTTTTTTGGTTTTTAATTAATTTGGCTTTGGCTTATTTAATCAAATGCCTTCATCAAAGGAGAGACAGAGCATTGATGTGTATAAAAAACCCTGACAGGTTAAATTAATACTTTGACACTTCAGGGAAAAGCTCTTGTTCATGTACTTGCTGTGTCTTAGATTGAAGAATTTAATACCAGACATGAAATGCAAAGCTTTTTTTTTTTTTTTACTTTTTAAATTAAATTAAAATGTTTCCCATTATGTAAGTCTAACAAAGTATATTTTGCTTGTCTTTACAGATTTATAGCCCTTTAACGTGCATTTAAACAATTTTGTTGATCAATGTTGTTGTTTTTATATTCAAGAAATTATTTTGTTTAAATTAAAGATCAAGTTCAAGGTCTGAAGTAATTAATTCACATTTATTTTGAAGAGTCAGGCTTCGGTTTAAATTGTTGGCTCTGGATTTATCTCTTTCAATACAGCAGCACTCTTTAAATAGTCTTATTGTATTTAAAGAGAAAACATAAATTAGAATGAGTTTCATTTAAAGGGTGCAGGTGTTGTTTGTTGTGTCCACATTTTTTTAAACTGTCCCAAGTCTATAAATAAGAATCAGAATTAATGTCCACATGTTAAACAACCTTCCTTGGTCAGGTTTAAAAAAAAAAAAAAGTGTAATTCAAAGACTTAGAGCACGGAAGATATAGTCTGGGTGTTTAACGATTGAAAAGTTTACTTTCTAGAATCCATGTGTGGATCAAAGTTTAATTGACAGAATCTGGGTCATTTGTTTTAAAGAGTACTGTTCAGGTGTAAAAAAATAAATAAAAAAAATACAAATAAAAGTTTAAACACTACAAGTCACGTTCAGGGTGAGTCTATTTTAAAGTGTCTGTTGGTCATATGTCAAGTGTCCAGCTGTATAGTTTTCACTGCCTGGGTTCAGTTTAAAGAGTTCAGCTCTGGGGAGAGAAAAAAACTTTTGCTGCAGCGAAACTAAACTCTAGATGACAGATCTAGTTTGCTTCGTTTCCAGAAAAAAACTCCTCTATCCATTTTCACATGTAAAAGTTGCTGTTTGAATAACCCAGGGGTCTTTTTGAGGCCCTTTTCTGTGACTCTCCAAATCTGAGATTTTCAAATAAAAAAAAAAACAGACTCAAGAATCTCCATTCCAACATGGTTGAACAAGAAAGTGAAGGGGCGTAGTTTCCAAAACGTAAAACTATGCCTTTGAGATGTGATTATACCCAGACCCATTCCCTCAGTGGTGACCTGACTCGTCTGGCTTTGGCGAGAGACCTGTAATCAAAGTGGAGGATGTGTGATTGTGAGACATCCTACCTGTGCTTGTTACTGCCTGTTCAGACACTCGTTGCACAGACATCGCTCTGTCATCTCACCTGGCTCCGCCGCTGTTTGTTGCAGCTGCACCGCCATTCAGCTTGAATGTCTGAGATTTTTGATAACACCCTTTGACATGTGCATACTTATTTCTGGAATCGTGTAAATCCCCCTGCTTCCTCACCCCTCCTCCCTCCTCCTCCCTCTCCAGCTTGGTGTATCGCTTGCTCTCTCGCTCTCTCTCTCTCAGTGGTTGTTGGTAATGATGGTTTGGAGAAGGCCTTGTCCTTGACTGACTGACTGTCTGTGGGTGGGTGCATCTGGAGCCAATAAAGGGAGGGTGGAGATGGGCGGGCGAGTGGACAAAAGGCAAAAACACAAGCTGACCGTTGCTCCACAAACTTGCAGTGCCGTAGGAATTATTTATTCTCGATTAAATGTGTGTTCGTGTAACTTGTGAGATCGGTGACGCCGTGTGCGTCCTGCTGCGTTCACACGGATGCGAAGGCCCATTACACACCCACACCTCTCCAGGCCTGCGTTAATATTAACACCAAATTTTCACACCGGTGGCTCCGCCGCCTGGAAAATGTGCAGCACAGTAGCATACATCTGCCGTCAGAGAGGCGTGACACGAACGACATCGCTACACTTAGCGCTGGAGAGTGTTTGAGCACGCATGGCCGCACGGCGAGGAACAGTGTCGGCGTGAGGGAAATGGTTTAGAGAGTGCGCGGAGAGGGTCACTCAGCTGAAGTGAACACTCCAGCGGCAGAGGGGACAGTCATGAACTAATGCAGGTCACCTCCGCAACAAGGGAAAAGAGCATTCACACCCACACCACGGACCGAGAGAGAGAGAGGGGGGGGGGGGGAGAGAGGGAGAGAGGGAGAGCGAGAGAGGGGGTGGACACATTTATAAGCACAAACACAATCCTCTCATCCTCTCCTTTCATAATCACGCCTGTTCGTCTCTATTGTGTCCATTTTTCTCTCTCTCTCTTTTGCTTTGAGCATCAAAGCGCTTTTCCAAACAAACAGCAGATCTGGCATCAATAATGGAGCAGAGCGTAGCTCCTTATTCAACGTACAGGGAGGCCCACCCTGCTGTCACTTTTTAGATGAATAATACACACATGCAGCGGAGGAGGAGGAGGAGGAGGACGACGACGAGAGGGACAGGGGACAGGATGGAGGTAGAGAAGGTATTGAGCAGAGTGAGTAGAAGATGAGAGTGGAAGCACAAAGACATGAGAGGCCGGCGTGCATTAACGTAGCACTCAGGTTCAGATTGCAGACTCAGCACTTCTCCGAACTGTCAGGGACAAACTTTGAGTGTCTCGGCCTTCGCATGGTCCAATAACAGTGTCTGTGTGCTTGAAGTGGCTGTCCGAGAGTTAAATAAAGCAGCTTTTACTGCCGAGTGGACCTGCCAGTAAATGTCCCTCTCTTTTGTTGCCGCTCGTCTCGCGGCGGTGCCTCGGGTCGAGCTAATCCACGAAAGGTGTGTGTAACACACCACTCAACGCTGATCCCTGGATGTCGCGGTGAATTATTCAACATGCTAATGTCACGCAATGAGACATGCATGAAGGTGCTTGAACACCCCTTCATGTAATCCTCATGTAGAGGTTTGTCCTGGAAACAGCGGTGGTGGTGGTGGTGGTGGTGTTGGGGGGGCTCGCAAAGCCAAGGCCCCCATGACAAGAAACTAAATAGCAGAGGCATAAATATTAACGTCAAAATAGCTTTGCTAGAAATTATTAATGCATGACTGTGCCCTGAAGCAGAGGGTTAATTGAATTTGGAATGACACATTTGCCGTATTTGTGCGTGTGTGTTTCTTGTCTGATGTAAATATGATGCTGCTTAATGAGGTCGCGATACACGGGGCCGCGTGCAATTCGTGCAGGGCATTTTTCATGCGTTTCTATTTGGACAGATGAGATATTAGTGTTGACTAAACACAGAGGCAGAACCTGCTGATCGATAGAGAGTGTGCCTGTCGCTATGCACAGTTGCATGTGGCCCGGTTCACTTGTGTCTTCAAACAAAGCAGGAAAGGTGTGTCACCGGTGGAAATCCCTATTCATCTGAAGGGCTTTGCACATCCCGGTTTGGTGGATTTAGTCTCATCCCATGCAGCTGATTTCATCTTTATTGCTCCTGCAAGTCCAGTCGCCAAGCTGTCCAGACATACGCTGCACTAAAAACTATCTATCCTGCAGCCACTGGCTCCATTTAAACCTTCGCTGTCACGGCCCATTTGTATTTGTTCCTCTTTTTTCTTTTCTCATACAATTCCTATCACACCACATTCTGGAGGACGTCCATGGAAAATGTGTGAATTTAGTTCGAGTGACGTTGAGACAACCTAGTGGGTTGAAAGCAGCGAGGCAGGCTGGTTTGAGCAGAGGATGAAAAGAGAGAACACAGAGAACAGATTTGTGGGGGTCTCCATCTGTGAGTATAATCCAAAAAAAATCTGTCAGGGAACCGAGAGGAGGGAGTGATTGATGTCATACGCCGTGAATAATATCGTCTTCTGATTATTTGTTTGATTTATTAAGACAAGCAGCTCAGTTCTGTGTTTAAAAGACAAACCATGAAAATGTAAACGTATCCATCTCCGTGGGTCACCAGTGTTTTGGGGGCGGAGGCTACTTTTGTTTTGTTTTTTGCATCCATGCATACACACCGATTATGGAGATAACGTTTTTGTCTGAATGTCAGAGTGATAAAAGAGCCTCTTTCCTCCGCTGAACGATTGTGTGACATGCAATGGGAAACAGAAGCATAAAAATTGTATGACGACTGTGATGAGTATCATTTATTTGTAAGCAGATTCAGAAGACTGCAGGCTTTGGGGGCTCGTGTGTGTGTTTGTGTGTTTGTGTGTGTGTGTGTGTGTGTGTGTGTGTGTGTGTGTGTGTGTGTGTGTGTTTATGGCCCTTTCACGTGATTAACGTGGCGCTTGATGAAATCAGGCACGGCGAGTTTTTCGCCATTGCCTCCATCTGTGCAAGCATCCAAACCTGAAGTCTGATGCTCCTGCCACCTCTGCGCTCGCGACAAACTTTGGCCCTCGTTCAGTCGGCTCTTCACCAGAGCCGAGCGCGGACCGTGCCAGACTGAAGGAGCGGCAGCCACCACAGTTTTGGAATACTAATGGAAAAACTCAAGGGCTCCAGTTTTGTGTGGGAAGCTGCCATGTGTCAGCATGCAGCACTCAGCATTAGAGTCACTGTGTGTGTGTGCATTTGTGTGTGTGTGTGTGTGTGTGTGTGTGTGTGTGTGTGTGTGTGTGTGTGTGTGTGTGTGTGTGTGTGTGTGTGTGTGTGTGTGTGTGTGTGTGTGTGTGTGTGTGTGTGCGTGTAATTTCTTTGCCCACTTGCTTTTGAAAGCACTTAAACCTAAAAGCAAATTATGGGAAACTACACTCAAACAAGTCATATGCTATTCTGGTGCTTTCAGTCCGAATCAGAGGAAATGAGGAAAAGTGTGCAACAAAAAGAGCAAAAATTGAACGTGAGGACTTCCTTTGGATCGAACTACGTGAAGCTAAGACCAGACCAAATGTGACAGTAGCTGTTATGTCATTTTAAATTTGGGACATTTTGACCTTTATTCACAGTGCCCCGTCAGGTTGATCAGTTCAATTTTTTAAATGCCAGATCATTGTGCCATCCCACATCCGTACTTAGAATCAGTTATGAGGTTCAACAGATTCACGCAGCTGGAATCTGCCCTGATTTTATGGCATTAGGAAGGGGAAAAAAAAAATCAAAGCCTGACTTAGCTGACGTTAGACAGCTTCCAAATACTTGTGGTATTTAACAAAAGAAAGAAAAGTCTGATTGATTGTCAAAGCTCCCTTCACAAACTCCATCTTAACTTCAGCCTCACTGGAGCAGCTCCATGTTTTTAAATCCTGACGGCTTCGCGGAATCACACAGTCTGTGGTTTTCAGTCCTTGAGAGGATATCTCATGATTACAAATTCTGTTTCACAGTCACTTTGTTTTTTGGGTTGTTTTCTTTTTATTTTAGCGCTCGCTCAGCCTCCTGGTTAAGTCTCAAGCAGCGACTGATCGAATCGAACTGAACGAGTCACATCTTGTCTGTCTGTTTTCTCACGCGGCGTCTCTTGTCTGTGCTTCCTCATCCACAGTGATGCTACTGGACACAACAGAGTCTACCTCAGAGCTGGGCTGGACCACCTATCCAGACACCGGGGTAAGCGAGAAGCTGACTGTCAACGTGCCTTCCAGCTGCCGGAGCAGTCGAGAAGCAAATGTGTTGTGAGGCCGTTCAAATCTCTTGCACACATGTGTGACACATGGTTTGTGTTTTAAGAGCAGGGTTATAATCACATTGTTCATTGAACTTTGTGGTGGGACTCTAATGAGGGATTAAACACTCTGGTATGTAATGGGAAACTCCTTGCTTCTGCACACGAGGTCCCGACAGAGAGCTAAAGTTAAGTTGAAGGTATGTTTGGTCATAATTAATATGCTGTTTACTTACCGGATGAATCATTTTTTGGTCCAGACAAAGGTCAGATTATAATGAAAAACTTAAACATTCACATCACAGACAGGAAAGAAAAAAAAAAAAAAAAAGAACAGCAGTGTCCCATTTAAAGAGTTCATTAATTTTTCACTTGAAATGACACGATTAATTATCAACATAGATGTCTGCAACCGAGGCTACATGGATGTTAGATGAAGTTTTAAAGTAACTTCAGGAGTTATTATCTGTACCCATTAGTTTAATTGTTGTTAAAAGATAATCTTTGAAGATCGTGATGTTAATTTATTTACAGGTGCAAAAGCATTTTTATGTAAAAAGCTAGCAGATTAACAGTCCTCACCAATTATTCACATGTAAAAGACCTGTAGATGAGACAGTTATAATTTAGTCTTAAATTGAAAAAAAAAATTAAAAATTAAATCACATAATCACATTTTGTGTACATTTGAGGGGTGTTTGCCGACCACCGGCTGTCCAGATCATTCACGTCTGTTCAAAGCAGAGCCAGTACTCTAATGCATTTCTCACCATGTTTACACTTTCACACATGGATATTATGCATGATTCCTATAACATAAATTTGCAAGATGACACCTTTTTTTTTTCCCAAGGTTACAATGACGACTGTCACACTGATCGAAATACACAACAAACTTCCTCAACAGTTCTGCCGTTTTCACCATGCAACTTTTCAATGTTGCTGCAGAGTGTGTCAATGAGTAGAAACATCAGATTGCCACGTAAAGACGTGGCACATGGTAATGAATGTTTAATGTTTGGTGATGGTTTAACTCTGGATTATTATCTTATTCAGTCGGTGTGATATCTGACACTGATGGATGACGCTTCAGGCGAAGTGGCGCACAATCCTCCGGATGAGCAAAGCCCCACCTCGCCTTCAGCTCAACCTTCAGGGTGTAAAATGCCCCTCAATATAATTTTTTTTTCTTTTGCTCTCCAGTGTGTGTGTCTTCAACCATGATGAAATTGCTCAGACTGAGCCACAGATTTCCCCCCATTGAGCTGCTTTTTATTTAAGGTTGTCGAAATGCCTTGAGCTGTGTAAATATGTGTGTGTGTGTGCGTGTGTGTGTGTGTGTGTGTGTGTGTGTGTGTGTGTGTGTGTGTGCGCGCACGTGTGTGTGTGTGTGTGTGTGTGTGTGCGTGTGTGTGGGTGTGTTTGGGGCTGGCGATGGTGTGGTGTGGTGGTACGGGGGGTTACCGATTGTTATGTGTGTGTACTTGCGTGACTGTGCGAGGGTCAACTGCTGGGTCAGTTAAAATCAGTCATCTGTGAGTGATTATGGCTCAGTTCTAATATGGCTCATAATTACGCCCATACATCGTCTTCATTGTCATCAGATAATCACTCAAACTGCTTGTGAGGAGCAGTGGGTCACCACGTCTACATGCACTTGTTACTGTGCTGGCAAACCTTGAGTTAGCTTCTCGGCACAGATTAATACTATTTTTAGATTTTATTCAAGCATGTTTGGCCGTTGGCTATATAAATCTTTTTCAGCATCGCACAGTGTATTTATACAAAATGTATAGCTGAACGCGAACATAAATTAGTGCTCCTTTGCTACGTGCTAAGTGAGACATGATGCCACTTCCAGCTCCACACAGAACTCCCAACCAACATCTGGTCGGCATACACTCTCACGCCAAGGCTTTTATCTCACCTTACAGCACACTTTAGCTTTATGCTCTGTCATTATCACCCCAGTCTAGCCTCCAGTGCTGGCCCATAATTCAACGTGATGTTTGATTAATTAGGGCCTCATCTGTTTAAGGAGCTTGTGAACCATGATGGCAGCTGCTAATAGGGGCCGTCCATTAGTGCATTTGCGAGTGTGTGTGTGCGTGTGTGTGTGTGTGTGTGCGCGCGCGCGCGCATGTGCTCTTGTTTAATTCCCTTTGTGGGGTCCCAAACTATGAGAAACACTATTCATGAGGGGTACAATCTAAGTTGCTTCTAAAGTTTTACGCATTTCTAAGACTTAAGAGGCGGTTTTTATGACTAATGTTATTATAGTCTGAGGTTACGGTTGAACACTTGGTTGTAAGATTACACTGGCAAGTTAAGGCATGCATTATGTCAACGACACGGCCTGAGAAGTGAGCAGTGCGTGTGTGTGTGTGTGTGTGTGTGTGTGTGTGTGTGTGTGTGTGTGTGTGTGTGTGTGTGTGTGTGTGTGTGTGTGTGTGTGTGTGTGTGTGTGTGTGTGTGTGTGTGTGTGTGTGAGAGAGAGAGAGAGACAGAGAGAGAGAGAGAGAGCAAGTCAAGCATTTGCATGAATTTTTTTTCTCCTTTATGGTCCCTGAATGAGAAGTGCTTCTGAGATGGAGATATGGTTATTTGACCCGGGGCACCAAGCTGAGAGAAGTAGAAAGACAGACCAAGAGAGGGGGAGAGAACAAGGGTTGTGTGTGTTGGTGTGGAAGTGTCTTTCTGCATGTGTGTGTGTGTGTGTGTGTGTGTCTGTGTGTGTGTTCTTTTATTTAACTCTTTCCTCACTTCTCTCTTCACATCCCGTCATTTCTTTTCGCTCTGGGCTCTGTGCATATTCTTCACAGTGCTTTCTTCATCTTGCTTTCTCACTGACTCCTTTCTTTTAATGTACTTTGTATCTGCTTCTCTTTCTCCCTCTTTTAATCATTTCTCCATTTGCCCTTCACAGTCCCTCAGCCGCTAGATGTCTGCCTCATATTATTTCTTTTATCCTTCTGCTCAATCTCCAATCCGACCTTTATTTCCATTCAGTGTCAAACCGTTTCTTACTCCAGGATTTTGCAGGATCTTTTTTTTTTTTTTTTTTTCTTCAGCTCCCTTTATTTTCACTCCCTGCTCTTCCGTTGTGTGTTTGCTTTGTGTGCGTGCATATGTCTCGGGGTGGATGTGCGTGCCTTTTCCCGCTTCTGTGTGTTTGCGTCCACGGTTGTGTCCGACTTCCTTGCACCTCCCTGCCCTCCGTCAGTGGAGAGAGAGTGAGAGGGAGCGTGGCTCTCTGGCATTTCGGATTAAATTAAATCACAAAGATGAGTTGTCCCGATTTATTTTTCTTCTCCCTCCAACGCTTCATACACCCCTCCTCACCAATCTGGGCTTCTTCTTCTTTTTTCTTTTTTTTAACACAGGGGAGGGAGAAAATGAGAAAAGGAAAAACCGAGAGGGGAAGAGAGGGGGGAGGGGGGTATTGGTGATTTGGTCTGGGGGATCAAAAAACAAATGTAAGCCATGTTTTCTCACAGAAGTACAGATTCAAGCTGCACGCAATGCCGCACACACACACACCCACACACGCATACGCACGCGCACACACACACACACACACACAAATACCAGTGGCAACTCTGTCCACCTGAAAGTTCACACGGTCGGATACAACGTCGTCACACAAAAATGCACACACACACACTCACACACGTCCTCCGTTTGCTATTTCACCAATTTTCTTTCTCCGTCACATCCCTTCTTCCCACCATGTGCTCTCTGTTGTGCCCTCTTTCCTGATTCCCTTCATTCCCTTGTCTGACTGACAGAGTGGATTCCAGACGGGGAGAAAGAAAACTGTCTCTTCCCTCCATTAGACTGACAGCGCTGCTATCTGCTCACTGATCTTATCATTATTCCAATTGGGCAAAATATGAAAGCAGTCTCTCATGTGTGATCCGTTCACAGAGGCTGTCAGAACCACACTGAGAGAGAGACGTAAGCATGCAGAGATACACTAACGTGCACAAACACTGAATCACACACGCTTAATGCACTCTGATAGGGTGTCAAGACCTTTTGTACTCTTGCCATTGTACTAAGAAGAATAATGATGATGAGGCCTAATACATAATTCCTCTGTGTTACAACAGAAAAGGCCTTGCTTGTCACTCAGGGCTACACAGGCTTAAAGCAGAGCCTTTTCATCCTCAGAGGCACTGCACTGTATAATTGGTGAAACTAAACCCTGAGCCACAATTTACATTTGGTCTCATCTGACGGGGTTTCTTCGAGAGCCGTTTCTTGCTCTGCTCAGTTGTCTCTGTGTACAACTTGTGTCTTTTCCCCCCTAAATCCATTTGTGCTCCTAAGAGTGTTCTGCTTCAGTAAAATACAACAAAATTGGCTAATTTTATTACACAACAGCTGCCATAAGTCAGAGGCACAAGCGTCTGCCACCTGTCATATGTGAACAATGGCACACATGCAAATGCCAAAGCGGCGCAAGACAAAAACCCAGCACATGTCACTGTAAAAACAGATCCATCTTCAAAATACGCTATTATACAACAGAAACACTCAACTGAAAGTGCAAAATGCAAAATGCCAGCACCCCATGTGAATTGAGTTTCCCTCTTGCATGGCCTGTGCCCAGCCATGCAAACAGTTTGGAATTTATCTGCTGAGACTTAAAAATGTGTCTTTCCGGCTTCATTATAATGCAACTGACGTGAACAAGCAAAGCTTTAAAGGAATGAATTTAGAACATTCAACTTCTGCATATGCTTTCAGATACAGTCTTTCCACTGGTCTGTGCTCCTGTGTATCCGCTGTCCGCTACCCAGCATGAACATCGTTCTGATGTCGAAGTTTTGACATGAAGAATGTTCATTTCCTTGACCGTCTCTTCAGTTTAGATAAAAAATGTTGTCTAATTATTGTTGTTGTTCTTAAACATGCAGACACGCTAGTGTTTCGCACACGACAGAGTCAGTGTAGATTAATGTCAAATACTAAAAGCTTCTACTGAGTAGAATAGAGACATCGGCTCTACTGCTATTTTTGTTTTTCACTGGGACTGGTTTATTTGTTGCTTTAAAATTTCATAGCAATCAATATATTGTGAGCAGGGATGCTCCTTGTGACAAGTTTCTATAAATGTAGACATTTAAAAGAAAATATTATACGATTAGTTAACTAGCCGTTGAAAGAAAAAAAAAGCAGAATTCACTATTAACAGTTTATATTATTAGCTAATATAAAGATGATCTTTAACAACAATATAGAATTTTAATTGCTATTTAAGTATGATTCTCTCTGCTCTGACCCTGAACTGGATAAAGACTATAGAAGATGGACGGATATTCCTTCAACTTACCAAAGTCTTTAGGTTCAACAAACTTGATTGAAAGCAGTTTTATAACTCATTGTCTTGATAAGCTACAGTATCTTTTGACGAGAGTCTGTTTGGGTAAACAATATCAAATGAGCTGACGAGAGCTAAATCGTCTGACACAGCATACATACCACGTTATTTATTTATTTTTTTTTTTATATGTAATAACTGTCTTGTGTCCTGCTGTGGGTAGTTGGGCCGTTGTCTGACGGTGGAACAGTGCAGTGCACACACATGAAGACATACTGACTAATAATTCTGTTGTGCTTTAGGTTCCCATCCACAAAAACACTCACACACTTGATTATATTCATAGAAAGAAACTCTGCACACTCCCATCAATTTCAAGGAAAATTTGAAATTGATTTCTTGGTAATGACAGTTCTGTCCACCTCATTTGAAATGTAATCTGTTTTGTGAAGCAAAAGCTCCAGTGGTGTAATCAACAGCTGTACCAGTTTTTCAATATCATCGATTACCTAATTAAACAATGGAAAGTCTATGGCAGAGTACTGGGACTCAGAGATGACCTACATCTAAAGAGTACATTAAGGCTGAGTACTATTGTGTGTCAGAGAAGCTGTTTGAGTTTTAGCTCCACTAGAAGAATATAAAACAAATCAGCAACACAACCATTATGCTCCACATTTACCCTGTGAAATGAGAACCACGTCTCCAGATGCAAAGAAGATTCATAACTGTGCACAAACTGTATATGCTCCAGGGTTGAAATTCTCATTTTGACGCTCCCTTCTCAAGAGGTTGTTTTTCCTGAGCTATGTTTAGTTTAACACAAGCTCATAATATCCGTCTCTGTCTCTCTCTCTCTCAGTGGGATGAAGTCAGCGTCCTGGACGACCGAGGGAAGCTCATACGAACTTTTGAGGTCTGCAATGTCAACCAAAATCCCCGTCTGCAGGACAACTGGCTGGCTACGCCTTTCCTGTACCGGCACTCGGCTCCGCGAGTGTTTGTCACGCTGCGTTTCTCTGTGCGTGACTGCGCCAGCCTGCGCTCCCCCTCACCCACCTGCAGAGAGACGCTCACCCTGTACTACAAACAGGCCGACTCCCAGAGGGAGCTGGAGAGGACCTGGGTAGCCGAGGTGAGGAGAAACACTGCACGCCTCATTTACACGTCGACGTATTTACATTGGAAGTATTAATCCATATTAAGCTTACGGTAGGAATATGTCTACATTTGCTTAAGGAGGAACCCATTTCAGTGTTGTACCAACACTGTGTTTCAACAGTAGTGACCAAACACTGTGGAAAAGGTTTTTTACCCTTTACATATTCACCATAGATTCTCATGTCTCAGTGATGGGAAACTTACGGCTGCAAAACATGTCATCCTCACTATCAGAGAACCAAATTTTGACCAAGCACCGCTACCATGAAGATACTATGAGTCACTGCAGCTAATTTGATGGAAATGACAAGTTGTATGTAATTTTAATCAACAAGCACTATTTTTTTTTTTTTTTTTTTTTTTTTTTTTTACTAATTACAATAATTTGTAGTGTTTCCCATTGATAGCTGATTCAAATGTGTTAAGATGCACCATCATGCAAACATCCACTGTGTAACCACAAACCATGAAGACAGATGACAGATGTGGCCTTCAGGCCACCAGTTGCCCATTTCTGTCATACATGTTTGGTTCAGCAGATTTTTTTTATTTATTTTTTTTATCTGCGACCTCACATCAAGACATCGTCAACTCTAACACAGCGGTCCAACAGAACAGGCTCATCATGTAGTTTCCTCCAGGGCAAACTGACAGCTCAATGCTGAGGATACACACATGATCTGAACTGACCTGAGAAGCAGAGGTTTGAATCCCAGCCAGCTGGACTTTAACCACATGTCAGTTTCATGTTTTTGCTTGTGCGATGTCCATCTTCATCATGCAATAAAGCCATACTTGCCAGTACGAATAAAAAATAGATTTTTAATTTTTCTTATGTGGCATTTTCTATCATCATAAACATTCACATTCACATCTGCCAAAAATTGTCTAGATGTGCGTGCCAGCACTCAAGTGATATTTACCTGTTGTTTACCGATTCTTTGAGCATTTTGAAAAAACAACAGTAGAATACGTCAGTCATTTTTTTATTAATTTATATAGGCTGCACAAAACTTTTTTTTATTAATTTATTTTTAGGCAACAGAACAGAACAGGACTGTCAGTTTTGAAATGTCATTTTCATAACAATGTTTTAAAAAACATGAATATGGCAGTAATAACACTTATTCTACCATAATTGTATTTTTTTATAGAAACGTTCAAAGGGTTAGGGTTAGCACTGTGCTATGCTAATGAAATTCCGATCACAGAATAGATGTGATTCGTATTATTAAGATTATTTTTGTCATTGTTTAATGGCTTTAGCCATGCCGAGGAAAAATGTATTAGAATAGAATAGAAATAATTTCTTTCAGAAACAATCACAGAACATATCTTGGATTGATGAAGGAGGTTCTATTTATCACCGTCTCTTTTCAGCATCCTCTGGGATTAAACAAATAGATGAATTGGCCATTTAAATATTTCAGCTACTAATCACTGATTAACGCATAACTTCCCCTCCACAGCTGAATTAAACCAGTATTATTTCCTCCCTTTGAGGCACAAGTGCCTTCAGACAGAATCATTACTCTGGCTGCATTAGTGATTCATTGTTGTTCAAGCCAATATTACACCAAAACAACAGAACCTCTCATCATCCCCTCACAAGGAATAATTGTAATCACTCTGATTATTGAAGAAACATGGCTGAGTATTGAAAGTGTCCTCGGGTCCCACTGGTGCGGCTGCGACAATTGCAACAAAAATATGTCATTGTGGATTTGGAAATGTTATTTCAGTTCCAATAATTATATATTTAGGAGATGAAATTTCCATTGTACGCACTGCAGATAATCCTCTGAACCTCCTGGTCTCACTTCAGACCAGCTTTACTAGAAATCAGGGCTTGAATACAGTAACTTGTTACTCCTTGAGGATGATTTGCAGTGATTTCCAAAAGAAGTTCATTGAAAAAGTTGTGCTTTCATCGTTTTTCCCGGATAATGTTCAATGTCTTCAATGTGCATGCAGGAGTTTTGCCGTGACACATTAGCTGAGCTGTGAGCAGTGTGCCAGCCAGTGTAATGAATGATTCACTCAAGGAATTCAAATGAATTTACACAAGTCCGCTGCATGCACTCCTAAACTTCTTTCATCGTAATCTGTTACTTTGCAAAGTTACAGTAATGTGTTGCTTCATACTGCTTCATTCCCGACTCTGGTTCAGACCTGTACTCTCAAATCTATTTTATTTACACGAGCATTTACAGAAATATTCAACTTTTTCTGAAGAGTTTTAATCATCGGGGTGTGACTGTCGACGTGAGCAGTCCCAGTCATGGTGGGAGTATTTGTATAGATGAATGCGTTTTTCCGCAGAGGAGTGAAATGCTTTTTTTTTTTTTAATATGCAAATCAACGCCTGATGAGGAATCAGTGTCAGTCAGGAAGTAATACAACACCGACAGTCTTGGTGGGAACTTGAGCACAACCCCCACTGAGACCTGCACTGATCTCAGTCAACATTTACGTTGCTCACTAAACTTCCTCGTAATGTGCGTATGGCAGATACAAATACAGCTAAATCCCCAGCTTGCCTTTCATCCTGTTAGTTCCTCTTGTTCCCGTTTTTGTTTTATTTACTCTACTGCATATTACCAATCCTTCATCTGTCAGCCGCCTCATTTTCGTGTCCATAATTTTCTGCCTGTTTACTTTCCTTCCTGTCAACCACACTCACTCTGAGTTATTCTGTTTGGTCTTAACTACTCATTATCTTGTCTCTCTCTGTCTCCTGTGCACTTTGCACGTTTCCGTCTCTTCAGCCTTCCACTGGCGAGAAGGAAACCAGGGAGGGCTGGGTGAAAATCGACACTATCGCAGCCGATAAGAGCTTTTCCAAGGTGGAGCCCAGTTCACCCCATCAGTACCAACCCAACAGATACAGCCGCATCAACATAAAGACACGCAGCTTCGCGCCTCTAACACGCAGCGGGTAATCGTCTGTCTCCTCCCAGTCCCCCCCCCCCCCCACTGTGGCCTATTTTTGCTCGTGGGGAATTGTTGGATTTTTATTCTGTAGTTGAGACATGGCTAGTTTGTAAATATACACACAGCTGAACTGAATAGAAAATCCTCATGTCTGATCCCGTTGCAGATTTGTCTTGGCCATCGTTGACAGTGGAGCCTGCGTCTCCCTCATGGGTGTGTCCATCTTCTACCGACGCTGTCCGGCCACCAGCCTCTACTTAGCGTCCTACCCAGCCACTCCCTCGGGTGCAGAGCCAACCGCCTTGGTGCCCGTGAGCGGGACGTGCGTCCCTCACAGTAAAACACAGGGAAACTCGCTGCCTCGCATGCACTGCAACGCCGAGGGGGAGTGGATGGTGCCTGTAGGAGGGTGTGTCTGTGACGGAGGCTACGAGCAGAACCTCAATGGATCTGCCTGCTTGGGTGAGTTCAGTGAGCGCTGACAGGGTTATGGATCACTGTTGTTTAAATAGAGCCACGCATCCATCTTTTATGACAAGTTCATCTCGACTCGGGCTGCTGGAGGATGGAGCCGATCACGGCCATCATCCCTCGCAGCTCTGAATAACACACCCACTCACACATTTGGGCAAATTAGTATTGGATCATGGAAGAAAGCAAGGATACCAACATAAAAAAAACCCTGCAAGCACAGGAAGAACATGCAAACCGAGAAAGAAACCTTGTTGGTGTGAGGTCATGGTGACATCCATTACACCACAATGGAGCTGATACATATCTGCACACACAGCTTCACTGCTGCACAGAGGTCTGATAGAAACATTAAAGTGAATGGCTGCAGCACAAAGAAGATTGTGTTTTGCCATTTTGGAACGAGTCAGCTATTTGTGTAGTCCTGTATAGCTGGCAGGCACAAAGGGATCTGCCTCTGGAAAAGACTAAAAGAGAAAAACATTTCTTAAAAATGATAACAGCTGACAATCTGATGACAAATTAATGTTTTCACTCTCATCAAACCAACATCACTTTAACAGATGGTCTCTCGTATTGATACAGTGCTATGCTGCGGTTTCCAGTGGTTCACCAAGTTATGTCTGATGTCTGTTACTTTGTTAAATTTGCACATAGAGCGAGAATGTTTCTCAACGCTTTGTCTTCTAAGATGACGCTGCATTCAGTCAGATCTGGATTTACTTCGCTCACATTTCAGTGAAGATTTTCCATCTTCCTCTGAGGTTTGTGTCCCATCTGGCTGCATTAATTTGGCTCTTGGCGTCCCATATTTGTTCATTTCCTCTTCATATTTCATTGGATCAAATGAATCCGATTTTATTTAGCTAACAATCCTTTTTTCTTGTGAACTGACAATATTCAAAAATCTTTTGAGTCCAGCTCCGAGCTGCTTCATAGGCCCAAAACATTGCTTCCCACAGCCTGGTCGGCTTTGTTCTGAATCTCACATCTCAAACTCTGTTCTCAACATTTGCCTTTTGGTCAAAGATGTGTCTCCTGTTACGATTCATGAGACCAGAGCTATTGAACTGTGGCTACCAATAAGTCTGTAAGCTAACCTTGCTGCATCAAACTTTTTTTTTCTTCTTTCTCCCAGATCCCCAAATACATCAAAAAGTGTTTGTAACTCAGTTCAAGTGAATGCAATTGAACAAAAAGACCCCCTATAGTCAGTCAACGCTTTGGGGCCAACCTGACTTATCGTCAGTTCTCTTCCAGCTATTTCTAAAGATATGAAGTGTCTGGATCAATATTGAAAGGTGCTGCTGTCACTCTGATGTGCTGCATGTGTTTGATGTGCGGACCAGACACGAACCAGGGCAGACGGGTCAGGTAGACATGCGATGAGAAGACAAGTCACAGTCTTGTATTCACGCTGTGGGTTTTCAGCAATGCAGCAGGGGTCTGAACCCTGGACGACCAAAGGAGTCCGTCTTGCCACAAGTAAAGTTTGTGCAGAGGTGCAAAACATGTCAGAAGAAGTATTATACAGTCTGTTTGTTTTTTGGGGGGCAAAAACAAACAGAACTGTCAAGTTAAATTAAATGATTGGTATATCAGTGCAAACAAAAACAAATTGTGTAAGAACAACTTTTTAACACTAAGTAATGATTTAAAATGTAGCCTTAATAAATACAGTGACCTTAAGTTGAATTTAATTGGAGGAATACATTTGACACACACATAATCAAAATGGCCATATTAGTCATTCTAGCTGTTTGTATTTTTTTTGTAGTCATTAAGTGCCATGAGACGGCTATGCTGTAATTTGAACTATACTTATAAGATAGTACAGCAGTTTTGCTATTTTACCTCTTATAAGTTTTGATTTATTTTTAGCGATGTTTGTTATTTCAGCCGTTTCGGCTCTTTGATCAGCCCTTTTAGCCGTTCTAGTTTTAGGCCTATATACTAATCGTACATGAAAGTAAATGAGTCCATCCACATTGAAGGAAACTTTCTATTTTCTCCCTAAACTTTTCTTTATTTGTATTCATGGCGAGCTTACGCCAGTGGTTTGGAAACTCAACACCTGAAATGAAGTCACATTGAACCTCAAGATGAAGAGTCTCTTTTAAAGACTGTCTGCGGTGCAAAAGTAAGAACAAAATGTAAGTTTTTGAAAGCTACGGGGAGCCGCCGCAGAGGGGCTGATGAGCTGCACACGGCTTCAGAGGCGCAGGTTGCAGACCCGTGTGCTCTCGGAGAAGGAGAGGCATTAATAAAACACCACACATCTGACGGCGCAAAATACTGCTGAAGTCGGCAGATGCCAAAACTGGTTGAAAAGTGTTCACACTTCTTAAAGTGGGTGTAAGTACGGGATAAAAATGAAGAAGGAAGATATTTGAGAGACTCCCAGACGGACAGGAAGGGCTATAGGGAGAGAGCAGGAGGAGGCAGAGAGGGAGGGAGCAATAGAGGGAGGGATGTGACACATTTAGGTCATGGCGATGTAATGGCCACTCGTCTGTGAACAAGTGACAGAAACCGCAGGGGGAGAGGGGGGGTGAGAGTGGAGGGGAAACAGGGAGAGATGGAGTGAGAGTGAAAGATAAGAAGATGCAAGTTAATGACTTAAAGAACTGAGCTGGCAAAAAAAAAAAAAAAAAAGGAGAGGAGAGGAAAGAAATTTGAGGGCGTGAAGGGAGATGCATGGAGTCTTGCTTCAGTCCCTGAGTGAGCGTGTGAGGGCGCTTTGCTGTGACGCTGATATCCGATTGGTCCGCGCGTGTCTCAGGGGCTCAAATTGCAGGAATTACAGTTAAAAAAAAAAAAAAAAATCTGCACTCTCACAGGACTTTCAATGAACGTAATTGCTCAAGTCTAAGTAACGGGAGCACAATTAATCCTCCAGCCCTGCCAAGTCAGCTGTGAAATGCGTTCGTGCACATTTGCTTTACATCTGCATTCGGCCGCCACTTGTGTTTGTCTGCATTTGATTGATACCGACTGACAAATAGTCCCTCGGAACTGTGCCGCGCACAGACCTCCACCGACTGTCTATGAATGCTCGAACACGGTGTTGCCCACGCTGCTTTTTGTTCCAACTCTCATGATTATGTTTTGTTGATCACTTCACTGACTAATGATGTAGATTGGCATCATTACATTGTTGTCTCCCCTGGCTCCCCGGGATTGCAGAGAAAGGAGGCAGATGGTTAACAAGCATTGCAGTCGCGGCGGCTTGTAAACAGTCGCCGATCCTTGTTCTAATCATAAAGTGGAGCGCTGAACTTTGTCAACTGTAGCGACTTTATCATTTTGCTTTAAACGCCAAAGACACAGAAGGAAAAAAATCATAATGCTCCGTTACAGACAAATTGCAATCATTGCCACTATTTCAAGTGAATTGTTTGAGGTCACCTGCTGTTGAAGTGAATTAGTACAGTGTGTGCTGTTTCAGTATAAATGTGAGAACACGTTGCTTTGCACAGCCTGAGCCCCTCAAGCAAGACATCATTTTAAGGAACAAACAGGGGACTCCGGGTCCCACGTCTCCGTCTCATAGGGAAATGAATATCAGCCCTAAATGATTGCCTTTAACTACACACAACACTAATACCTTTCTATTTTTAGACCTAAGGATTCTTGTATAATGCATTTCTTTATTTGCTAAAGTGGATTAATGTGGTAAAGACTTAAAAACCCAAGACAGTAAAATAAGATCAAAAGTGTAGTATTTAACTATGGTGGTTTTTAATATAAAAAAAAGCTAGTCCTATATTCGATTTTCATTTTTCAGATCATATTAAAAGGTTCCGTGACACAATATCTATTTTTCAGACATTAGTTCAACTTTGTTATTTTGGAAATCACAACTCAGAATGTATTTTTGTGAATATCTTACTTTCATCAGATGAAATCATGTTGAAGAATATAGATTTCGGTTGTACCTTTGGCTTCTTAAAGTATCTTCCATTTGTCTTAACTTTACGAAGCTCCAATGTAGTGTGAAGTATAGGTTTTATGTAGACATTTTAATGGAGGCCACATTGTACACAGTTTCCTCGTCACAAATATAAAGTGACGGCTGAAAAAGCTCCCCAAAAATAAACGGTGTGACTTTTTCTTCATAAAAACACGGGTTCTTATGAGTTGGAACTTCTACTAGATTTTGTGTGTGTCGCCAGTGGATTAACCCTGACAAAGGCATTAATCCTTGAACAGTTTTCACTTGTTCAGTGAAATAACTCACACGCTGAATAGATGGTCGGTCATCAAATCTTGCACATATAATCATGCTGACGTTTTCCCTTTGTGTCACCGTCAACTTTCTGACACTTGTAGTGTTGCACTCATGCTGCACACATGCAGAGTGACAGAAATAGTTGACAACTGTAAAAAAAAAAAAAAATGAATAAGAGGCTGAAACTGTGATTCTTTTCTCACCTGCATGTAGCTGGTCGAGTGTGAAGTAAGTGTGAATATCGGATTGTCAGTTTCGGAAAGGTACACAGCAGCTTAACACACTGATGAAGATGACCGAAGATGATGGGATGTTGTCCCCTTGTTTTTCCCCTTACATCTGTATGTTAGCTATTTTTTTTGGTGAGAATATTAGCATTTACTGCAAAGTCCTGCTGTGCCAAACATTAACTGAGCTGCTAGAAATATAGAAGTTAATTTAATCATATCAGCGGAGGCAGGACTGTGTGTGGGAGTGGAAAACTTTAATTCATCACGTCTCTCAACACACAGCCCCACTCCCATGAACGAGTTGAAGCAATCTAGTGAAATCATTACTGTAAGAGGATTCAGACTGCAAATTTTCCACATAAATTCACATAACAATCATAAAAATAAAAGTTTTAAAAGGGAAGTTATAGCATTTGTGACTCTCATCACTTATGGTAGTGAACATGAATCTGTTGAAATGACTGTACATCAGAGGAGAAAACCCATCACACATCCCAGTTTTTCTGCCCCGTGCCTGATATTTAATCATTCTGGTTTTTCAGACACATCCAAACAACACTTCGCCATTTGGACTGATGATAAACTGAAACATCAGACACTTACAAAAACACAGCCGTTGTTTTGGCAGATTGACATTAAAAGATCATTCCTTAATTATTTATAAAGCTGTTTATCAGACACCCGTCATAAATGGAATTCAGCATCGACACGATCAGAGTGACATTCAGGAATCAACTGCAGATGCAAAAAAACCAACAACCAACAACCTTGTCTTCAGGCTTCTGAGGAATGATAAGGACAGAGGTGGGCGACGAGTAACGTCTGTCTGCTGTTATTTTATTTTTCTGTGAGACAGCATAAGGTCGTTCCTCCCTTTTGACATTTGCATCCCACAAGGGAAGCGCAGAGGCAGAGAACGTGACTGAGCATGAGACACAATTACACCTGTTCAGCCAAACATGAAACGCTCTTTTAGTTTCGGTCTCCCTGAGCTGGTCTGAGTTGACCGCACGTCATCCTGAGAGCGGCTCCTTCTTGTTTGATTCCTCTCTAAGCCACTGTCGAGGATTCGGGACAAAGATTAGTGCCGAAAGCTGAAATGGGCTTTTGAGTTAATTTGAAGCCATGTTGATTTACTTTTCCGTGGCATGCAACTGTGTCCTGAAATATTCAGTATGTGAATTTGTCCTAATTTGTGAACCGGAGCCCTCCCTCTCAGTACAGACGCATCCATGAACCATCCCCAGGCACACTGTGGCGTCAAGCAGCATTTGGGGATGAGGGAAAAGAGCAGGAGCTGATTGTCTGACGCTCAAGCACCTTTAATTTGCGTGTGTTCTGCAGGTGCACAACAAAAATATTACCATGAGTGACATCACATGCAAACCGCTGTATTCAAATAAGACTATTGCATGCACTTGACCCTGCTTGCACGGTAGTTGTCTGCTGGAAATTGTATCGTTTCCGTGTTTGTTTGTTTTTAATTTGCTATGGAGTGACTGGATGCCACACTGAGCTCTTACAAGTAATCAATCTCCATACATGTATGTGTGCAATTTTGAGCTTTTTCCCTTTCATGGGGCTGCACCTGTAATAGGTCAAGTCCAAAGTGTTTTCCCATCCCTTCGTTAATCCTCTATATATGCTGGGTCACATGGTCAGGTTACACACTGGACTGGTCACCAGTTCATCACAGGGCAAACACACATTACAGTCACAATCAATAGAATCTAAAGCCACACCAACTCATGTCAGATCTGTTTTGGACTGCGGGAGAAAACCCGAGTCATCAACAGCCCCCCCCCCCCCCTCACATAAAACTTCTGTGGTTTTTGGTCGTTGTTTTCTACATTATCATTACCTGCCATATGTCAAATATACCTATTAACAGGGTTGACACTTTATTGCTTTTCCAGACTATTAATAAAGGTCAAGCTTTGAACAAAAAACAGCTCAATGAAATGATTGGCGACACACAGTATTGACTGTGAACTGGACCTTGCTGGGGGGGTGTCACCAGGCTGGGATGATAAAGCAGCTCAAACACACACAACCACATCAAAATCAATTGTTTGTGAAAGAAATTTATTGAGCGCGTTGGGTCATCAGAGCGGGCTGTGCAATGATAACTCTTTTTATCACGAGGCTAAATTACAAATTTCATTAGTATGTGCGGTGGTATAAATGATGTTTCAAAAAAACGCCTCTCGCTGCAAGGAATTTAATTATGGTGGAGAAACACTCTTAGTTACAACAAAGGAGGGGGAAAAAAAACAAAACAATGTGGAAGTTGCAGGTTTTGTGAAGAGTCGCATCAAGCAGATCATTGCACAGCTCCCCAGCTTGGAACTTTATTTTTTGTGGTTCTCTGTCATCACTCTCAATGTGTCAATTTTGGCAGTGAAAAAAATTTCAATTTCTCTGAAACCAAAACAGCCAAGAGACACAATTAGGAGGCCTGGATAATGAAAACAGAGCCGCATTTAGAAGCTACAAATCCCAATATTTCCCTGAAGGATTGAGGGGAGACGATCCAAACACGATTCCAAATTGGATAACAAAGCAGCTCTGGGACCGTCGAATGAGCAACCGCTATCAGGACAAGGTCAGGAAACCATTCGAAAGGTTGATGAGAATTTAGGGCTGTTGTCACTGGACTCACCTGAATTTGTGACGCCCGAGGTCACCGAAACGACGTTAAAATCGAGTTTGAATCCATTGATCTTCCTCCATCAGTAGAAAAGGTAAACTGTGCCCAACAAACCCCCAGTGGGTCAAAGACAAGACAAATCTCGCTTACAAAATAAGATGACAGTCTCCAAATTGATTCTGTTATATAAATCCCCCTGTGAACCAATATCGACACTAAATTAGGTAAGAGCAAAAAAAAAAAAACCTTGTGTGGGGACTTTATGTCTCTCCTGTGCACGGGGGGATTTTCTTCAGGTACTTGGGGGGAAAAAAAATGTTGATCATGAAACAATACAGCTACAGAATATTACAATATTCAAGAAAAAAATCATTTTCCTTATGATTTGATTCAGGTTTATTACATATAAACTCAAATATTTCCTGTAGTTATTTTAATGTTTTCAATATAATTTTCACCAACAAGTCATGGAAATCAAAAATATTTTCAAAATAATATTGTGCAGTGGTACGTGCACTTGCAAGCTGGGCCTCCTGGACATGCATGTGAGGTTCATTGGTGGCCCTAAATTGCTCCTGGATGGGAATGCGAATGTGTGAATGGGTTATCTGTGTTTCCTCTGTGATGGACTGGCGCCGTGTCCAGGGTTCATCCCGTCCATCTACCTCAGATTGGCTCCAGACCTTTAAGAAAATGAAATGATCACGGAAAACCTACAAACCGCTGCACTTCCATCAATTTCTGAAATATGTTTAATATAATCAGCCATGAAAGGCTACTTTGGAAATGGGAGTCATCAGAGGAGGTATGACGTCTGATTCCCGGGCCAAACAAACTCAATGGCAGGATGTAGAGAAAGTGAAGACGAGAGAAACAAATTGAAAAGGGATTTACAGTCTGACCCGTGTGTACTCATCTCTCCTGTTGTGGGGTCGCATCTGTGACCGGGCTTATGTTGTGTTTGTGTTTTTCAGAGAGAGAGAGAGAGAGAGAGAGAGAGAGAGAGAGAGAGAGAGAGAGAGAGAGAGAGAGAGAGAGAGAGAGAGAGAGAGAGAGAGAGAGAGAGAGAGAGAGAGATTACGCTGGGAGCCAATAGTGGGAATGGGTGCATGAAAGAGCGAGGGCAAGAGAAAAGAGAGAAATTAGGTCAGCCATCTACATAGAAAAGTATAATGTTAACATTAGAATTTTTCATTTCATTTCCTTGCTATTGTCTTTCTTTCTGTTTTTAAATTGAATGCACTTCGTCATAATCGCTACCTATCTATCTATCTATCTATCTATCTATCTATCTATCTATCTATCTATCTATCTATCTATCTATCTATCTATCAAGGCTAACCTTCAACCTCACAGCCCAGTACTGTGTTGTGTTTTGCTCAATAAGCAGTTTTCGTTCAACGTTACTTCGATCCCCTTTACTGTAGTATGTTTGATTAAATGTTGGTTTTATTCGATGCATGCTCACTGTGACTCTTGGCATCTGTTTCTCTTCTGAGAGTGGCGGTGGCCTGTCTGCAATATAGCTCAAAGGGAGAATGATGATGGAACGGGAGGGGGGTGGGTGGGGGTGGGGGTGGGGGGGTATGGAAGGTGGGGGATGTGGATCAAGCAAGAGGGCAGAGGGCTTGCACTTTCATTGGCTGCTGTAATCAGGTGGATGATGTGGATGTGGAGCCGCAGGGGCAGGGGGTGGGGGGGGAGGGGGAGGAGGAGGAGGAGGAGGAGGAGGAAGAGTTGTAGCTGGAGCTTATAGTACTGGTGATGAGGGGCTTTGTAGCAAAGTCATGTTTTGTGTCAGATTCGTACGACAACACGTCTGGTAATGTGCAACTGGGACATAAAAGATGGAGGAGGCTTTACTCCCCCTCTCTTCATCTGTTAGCGCTCTCCTGCTGTTTTTCTCCCTCCATTTCCTCCTTTTTTCATCCATCAGCCTCCTCTTATAGACATAATCCAACATTGTTCATCGTACAACCATCCTCTGCCATTTGTCTTCATGTTCACTTCTTTCCTTGGGCTAGTTGAGTCTCCCTTTGTGGTTTTTTTTTTTAACGTCCCCTCACTACTGGGTGCCTCCATTCTCCCTCTTCACACCTGTTTTAAAGTGAAGCCAGCTCTCTGAGACAAGTGAGAACACAAAAAACCTTTTATCTGTTTATTCTTACACTCTTCCTCTTTGACTATTCCTTTATTCTCCTCCTGGGCTCTTCTGCCATCGCCATCCCCTATGCACATGCGTCACACACACCAATACAGTATGGCGAGTTTCAGACATGCTACATGTTTTTGACAAGGTTATATAAATAAGGTCAAAGGGATTTGCCTCCTCTGACCATAAAGAAGCACGCAGTGCTCCCACAAAGCACTTTAACACATATCTGAGGACTAACCTCCTGGGTCAGGTGTTATCGGCTCAAATACAAGAAGTCCACTCTGTTCCAGAAAATACACACTCTGTATTTGGCTCGCAGGCAAAGAAACACCACTTTGAACGATGTAGTGGCCTGAGTTAACACAGATTCAGGTAGGCACACGCGACACACTGCACGCACTAGTTTTGAAGCCTTCCTGCGACATCGGTTTGATTTCTATTCATAGATTGATTTATATCCTTCATTTCACTAAATTGTGCATACTGCACACACGCGGCTCCTTTTATGCTCGGCTCAGACAACCACGTCTTAATCCGCATATCCAAGTAAAACATTGTGTGGTTCTACATGTTGGTCGCATTTTTTGGTGCTGACAAGAAAACACAAGCGTTCAACAAAACATCAACATTGTGTTTCTCAGTAACAGTAGTTGGTGACTCAGACTCCATGACCTTCCTAAGGTGAAAGTAGCTAACCACTACATTCTCCAAAAATGGATTCATCTCCCAGATAGGAACCACAATTCCTGTCCTCGCATTAATAAGCATGCAAACGGGTCCAGAGCTCCACCAGTAGAGAAGCATGCACCGGCACACAGTGTGAAAATGGCAGCAGACCATCCTGGAGGCAGTTGACTCAATATTCTCATAATCCTGCTCACGACGAGCTCTCGCTGAGGTCGCTGGCAGGCAGCAGCATGAAGCGGCGTGTCAGTCACCTTGAACCTCGGCGCTCGGCCGTCCTGTTGACATTAACAACTGGCACATTTCACAGACTTTCCACCGTAAAATGCGTCGGTTCAGGATAACAGCCTACAGGTTCAGATGGTATTTCAGTGGGTTTATGTGTGTTTAGAAGAGTGAAACAAATATGATCCTGCTTTAACCTTAATTAATTTTACATTACTGGCATATTGCATTACTTGTTTTCCGGATACTCCTCATGAATAATGTATAACTAAAGTAGTCCCTGTTTTGTCTTTGGTGATTGTTTTAGTTTGAGAGATCAAATGAACAGTGTGCACATCCAATTTAGTCGTTTTCATTTCTAAACTTTTTCGATCGACTATATGACATAGACATAAATTATAATTTACATAAATAGGAGGTGATGTTATCAAAGTAGCTTTCTATGGGTATAGAAAGTCCTGGAGCATTATTTTGTACTATTACTTTTGGAAAGAAGGTTTGTGACTCTGGCTCGTTTCCATGTTCATTTTATTCAGTTTCCTTTCACAATCTAAAGGGGTCCTGGTTGGGTTCATTGGTGAATAGAAATTAATTGTATGATTGGGTGTCTGTTCCTCTGCTATGGTCATTTGAGAACATTTTAACACATTTACAGTCCTTCCATTACCAATGAATAGTGACTTAGAGTAGTAGTTTTACTGTAACTTGGAGTCTGGGACTTCATTGAGATTGTGGCAGAAAAACACTTCACTTGTCTCAACCTGTTTTTACGTCATCAAACATTCACTGATTCACACACACACACACACACACACACACACACACACACACACACACACACACACACACACACACACACACACACACACACACACACACACACACACACACACACACACACGTGCGTACACACATTAACACAAGAACTCTGGGGCTCGCTGTCCTGGGTGATGACATCCAACTGCAAACACTTTGGGTTTGTGCTTTCAAAAGCTCATAAAGTCACTTTGAGAATAATTTTCTTTATTTGCACAGTGAAAAGAAATGTCATAAAGTGTATGAACTGTTTTTAATCTGTGCTGTAATATTGACGCAATCCGAAAGTGGTATTGATGAGGAGCAAATCTGCTCCTCCAATCACTGATGCGGGGTCAGTTTGACCTTTCCTGTGTGGTTGAATGGTGGTTTTGCTGCTTTCTGCTCACGCAGGGCCACTTCCCCTGTAGACACAAGGAAATGATAGAGCGGGGAAAAGCCGACAACAAACAACAGACTGCTGTGTTTGGGATGAACTTTCGAACCAAAGGCCACCACAAGCAGAGCTGCAATTGACACATAACCTCAGAAACAGCCTCTGCTGAGTGACTTTGTTCTGGGCCAACACAATGAAAGGACAAAGTATAGTAAAAAAAAAAAAAGCTTTTTTATATTGTTCGTCGGAGTCAAGCCATTCACAAAGACTCTCTACTTAAAACAAAGTCTGATGTGTGCTGAACTGCTATAATAAATACCAGATGCTCGTTTGTCCACCGACATTTTACTGTTTCTTTTCAGTCTTTTCATTTGCATTCAGATCCTGTTATTGATGAATATGTCACCTGGAACCAAGGTTTATAGTCACTGTTCACACAACAAACTTATCTGACAGTTTCCTGAGTCTCCATCTCTTCTTGAACCTTCAACCAAGATGTCATGGAAATACTGATGGTTAAACTTGCCGTTGCATTCGTCTGTAGTTCAGTGACGAATGAGAAATGGTGACGACTCTGTGTGTTCAGTAAAGGTTTCAGAACAAATGAGTAAGAGGACATATGGCAAATATTGTTTGTCAGCTGTCGATCTGTAAACTCACTAATCCTGATACTTCAATATCTTGTATTGCTTGTAATAATAGTATTATTAGTATTCCTTGTGGAATCTGCATTGAGCCCATTCTATTCATCACCTGGATTAACTCGACTGGTAATCCCAATCAATAGGATACTAATCTGCAAATCTCCAAACACCAGCTCGGTTCTTGAACCTCCATGCCAGCACTGTACCGCGTAATCCGTTAGCTGTTTAAAAGTCTCAATTCACAGCCGAGAAATCACACAATTTCTATCATTATTGAAACCTTTAAAAATGAAAGCAACTCCCGTTCAACTGTGATCCGTTGACACTCCAGAAAAAGCAGGCTGTGCAGAAGGAGAACATGCAACCTCAAGTCAAAAAAAGACTGTGGCATAGAAAGAATAGTATGAGGCGAGAGTGCTATCCACTGCACATCTGTGCAGCTGTGAAACCAATCCATACATAAAACTACAAAAAAATTACTTTGGAGCACTTTATGTATACTTTCATTCAGTCTTATAAATGTGCTTAAAATGTAGATATTTTGTGAAGACAATCCTGGAAATAACAATGCAATTAAAAGCAGATAGAAAGCAACATATTCTTTGTGTAGTTTTTGAGGATAGTTCAGTTGTGGCTCATGCCTTTGCTGACATCACTGAAACTTGTGCAAGAAAGGTTTTTTTTAGCTTTGGTGTAAGCAATTGCATTATAATCATGTCTATTTTCCCTTCTTTATTCGCTAGCCATATTCAATAGTCCTTGTTGTCAGGCGAGCTCTCAACCCGGCTGCCTCACCGGGAGTAATGATCACTTCATTTACATGATTGTGCACCGTGAATAAACTCCACCACTCTTGTGTCTCCTTCTGCTCTGCAGCTTGTCCGGTGGGCTACTTCAAGTCGGTATCAGGCTCTACTCCCTGCTCAGTGTGTCCACCCAACAGCCGAACGAGCCAGGAGGGGTCGAGTGTGTGTGAATGTCGCAGCGGCTTTTACCGGTCGTCCAACGATGCCAACTCTTCTGCCTGCACAAGTGAGCTTTGTCTGTTTGTTTGTTTACCCCGCACTCTCTGGAAGGTGTTCAAGGGGCCTCAATGGAGTCATTTGTCATCCAGTCGGACTGTGAGAACCAAGTGATGCAGTTGAGGAAAATCCAGTTTCCTTTTATGGAAATTTTATACTTTAAATTGCCCCGACAAAGAAAATGTGTTCAGCATGAAGTTTCTGAGCACACTTAGTTTAAAATTGCCTCACCCCCTCACTGTGTCATGAAGTTCTTTCCATTACTTATACTTGGACAAATGTCTTTGCCAGCATGCAGCTTCTATCATATCTTAAACTTTTTAGCAGATGCTCCCATCTAAGTGTCGTCCACTTACATTATGTATGTTCAACCGCTCCCACCCTCCCTGTCTGTCTGTTTCCTCCTCAGCTCCTCCATCTGCTCCAGTGTCTCTAACCTGGGAGTACGAGAGTGGAGACGGTGGCGTTTCATTAAGGTGGCGTCCTCCGCTGGACATGGGCGGACGCACTGAAGTGTGGTATGGGGTGGTGTGTCGCATCTGCCCCTCGGCCACCTTCACCAACCCGGCGGCGTGCTCCTGGTGTGGCGAGGGCGTCACCTTCAGCCCCTCCAAGTCCAATCTGAAACAAACCAAGGTCACCCTCAACAACCTGCTGACCAGAGTCACTTATCTCATACAGGTGCTGTGAAAACTGCCTAAAAAGACTGTTTCATCACCATTACTGTCCTATCTGCACTCATTGCTCATCTCGCTTCTCGATGGATGTTTCCACTGAATAACTGGAGCCCGTTAGGGGTTCGGGTTAGGAAAGGGGTTTCGGCATCTTTATGAGGAGGCAGCTTCTCTGTGCTGAATATTTTCATAGTTTCACATCAGCAAATACTCACAAACATTTATTATTTAACTTGATGTAGCCCCACTAAATCATGGCTTATTTCTTATTGATAATGGACGATTTTTCTTTTTCTTTTTCCATTTACTGGTGTTTGTAGCCCCGACGTAGCCAACGCTGCCAGTGTCCGTCTTTGTTTCTCAAACATTGAGGCAGGTCACAAATGGAAATGGAAAAAAAAAAAAGCCTATGAATGTCACATCTGTGTGCTCTTCACGTTGACAGGTGCAGGCCATGAATGAGGTGTCGGCTTTGAGTCCCTTTCCTGCCCGATACACCAGCATCAATTTCACCACCAGCCAGTCAGGTGAGTACGGGACAGAGAGGATGAAAATGATGAGATGAAAGAGGGAAAGATGCTCTGATGATGAGGACGATATTTGCGTAGATACTGTGTGTGTGTGTGTGTGTGTGTGTGTGTGTGTGTGTGTGCGTGCGTGCGTGCGTGCGTGTGTGTGTGTGTGTGTCTGTCTGGGTTTTTCTTTTTCACCTCCCCTATTCCCTCTCTTTCAGCCTTTCTGCTCCATCTTTTCTTCTCCTCTCTGGGCAGGAGGTTGCTCGAGGTTACAATATCCTGTCAGAGCTCATTGTAGTCACTGTGCAGGAAGAAAGGAACAAATGAGAGATGGGAGGACAAAGAGACAGACAGAAAAGAGAGATGAAACAGTCGATGGGGGGGAGGAGAGGAGAATGGAGCATTGTGCACACCAATTATTCCATTATACAGTTTTTCTAAGAATCAAAATCAACATTAAGAAACTTTCAATGAACCTAAATTGTCTGGAATTCTCTCATGCGTGCTTGCAGCGTCCGCTGATTAAAGTTTCCTTTAACTGCTGTAGTGACTGTAACCAGATCCTGCTCAGTGCTCCATAAAAAAAACTCCCACTCCACTCTCGAGCTTCACAGAGACGGGCCTCTCTGAGTTTTGTGACACTGCCCCCATGTGGTCACTGTCACTTTGACACAGCTGTGTTGATTTATTAGCAGCATTCATGAACCCGGGAGGTGAATAGTGTCTCCTTCTTCTTCAATGTATTTTCCCACTGGAAAAGTGTTTTTGAAAGCTTCTGAAACGATGTCTCACATCTCTCAGGATAGCAGCAATTTTGGTGGAAGTTAAATGATCTCCGGATTGCACACAAATAAACCCCTTTCATTCTCACACTCACATAAATTAGTCTCAAAAGTAATGGATTTACAGCAAATGTATATTTGAAAAAAATTGCTCTCTTTCATAAAGTGATGACAAGCTTGTTTTAAAAAAAAAATATTTTCTTTAAGTAGGAGCACAGCAATAGTTATGAGCTGATGAATCCTTTCTGGTCCCCCACAGTTCCAAGTACGGTTCCCATGATGCACCAGCTGAGCCGCGCTCCAGACTCCATCACTCTCTCCTGGCCTCAGCCGGACCGGCCCAACGGAGACATCCTGGAGTACCAACTCAGATATTATGACAAAGTGAGACGTCACGGTTCACGTATTTGAGCATGTTGGTCTTGTTTGACTACAACAGACGTGGGATGAAATTCACTTTTATCATGTCCTCTGTGTCCCTCAGGGTTCAGACGTTGACAGTGCGCTGAGTGTTTTCAGTGAGACCAACACGGTGACCGTCACCGCCCTGATTCCCGGCTCCATCTACGCCTTCCAGATCAGAGCTCGGAACGAACGAGGCTTCGGCCCCTACAGCAACACCATCTACTTCACAACGCTGCCCCTGGGTAGGACATTCACGACTGAGAAATCTGTGTTCGTTATCACTGTAACTTACACTGCAGCCATATTTAGAGCAACTTGTCCTTTTACTGGCGTGTGTATGTGTGTGTTTTCTCTCAGTAATCTGGTTTGCCCTCACTGTCTAAAAACGAAGTATATATAAGTCACAGCAATGATCTCAGTGTAACCCACAGTGTCTCATTGAAATATAGCACACAAATCAGAGCAATCAGTAATTCTTAGACTTGGTGGTCCGTGCTGTGGTCTGATATAGAGAGAGGGCTGCTGCACACACTGCTAAATATCATGGATGACACCCCCATCTTCGGCCTGACCCACCGGTCAGATTTTTACGGTTACTTCAGAGGCTGTAATAAGAGCCACTGCAGGAAGTCATCGCTGCCCACCACTTTAACAATACAATAAAATAAATTCTGTGAGCGGGAGACGGGGAGACTTATTGTCTTAATGGAAATGCAAATTCAGTTTTATGGATTTTCTTGTTATAGCTATTTCTTGATTGCAAAGTATTGGTAGAGCAATTTCTAAAGCTGTCATTTATTCCATTCAGTCCATCTATCTATGATAAATTGACTCCACATATTAAATCGGTTCAAAGTGTTTTGCATACATAGTCTATAGTCAACTGGGAGCAGCTCTCGTCTTCAAAGTTGTAGAAAGCAGAGTAGAAGATGGATGGAATCAAAGGAACATATAATTTTTTTAAAAGCACTTTCCATATATTAAAATGCAGCACAAAGCGCTTGACATTTTAAAATCAGAGGCCCTCCCTTCATCCACAGACATATTTATTAGATATAACATATTGCAGTGATATGTTGTCAGAATATTTGCATTTGTTGTATTTCTTTAAAGCTGCGACACACTTGAATGTTTCGTGATTCTCTTGCTGATGACAGATGATGATCTGTATCTTCTCCCCCCCAGAAGAACATTCACAGCAGATCCAGAATCGACTTCCTCTGCTGGTGGGTTCGGTGATGGGCGGGGCAGCATTTCTCCTTGTGGTCGCGGCGATTATAGTTGTGGTGGTCTTTCGCAGGTAAGTGGTCAAAACCTACATACGCTGGATATGAATGATATTCCTTGATCTGGTTTAAGCTCATGAAATGATTTGCTTTCACACGGCAGTAAGAGGAGGGAGAGTCCGTATAGTGACAGACTCCAGAGGTACATCAGTAACAGAGGTGAGTCTGGATGTGTTTCAAACTATACATTTATTCTCAATTCAATTAAATCTAAAAACAAAAAATTAAATTGCTTAGCAATCACAAACACTTATTAAATCATTTAATATTATGAAGGCTAAAAAGAACAAGTTGTTTAATTAAATTGGCATCCTTTGTGTAATCAAATGTCACACAGTGGCCTTTCATCGATGACATGATGAATTGAGTTTGAATGGAAAGTATTAAATATATTTGATTTTGTTGAAATAAATGCAGCTAATATACATTTCACATATATACATTCCCTTTTGTCCACTGTGCATGATAACAAATAAACCTTAAAGATTTCCAATTTTAATTGTTTTATTCCAGGAGGGGTCAAGTATTATGTGGATCCGTCCACGTATGAGGACCCCAGCGAGGCGGTCAAAGAATTTGCCCGTGAGATAGATGCCACTCACCTGAAGATTGAGGAGGTCATTGGCGCAGGTACGCCTGATCCTCACCTTGTATTTCCATCCTGTCTGGTTTCCTGCGGTGACTCTGATCTCCCCCATCGTCTCTCTCTGCACTCCAGCCCAGTTCGGGGAGGTTTCCCGGGGTCGTTATCGTCCTCTCGGCCGCAGGGAAGTGCTGGTGGCAGTGAAAACTCTGCGCTGGGGCGCATCCGATAGAGAGAAGGGGATGTTCCTCAGTGAAGCCGGAGTCCTGGGACAGTTCGACCACCCCAACGTGCTGAAGTTGGAGGGTGTTATCACCCGCACCCCCCCTGAGAGGATCATCACTGAGTTTATGGAGAACGGACCCCTGGACAGCTTCCTCAGGGTGAGAACACTTTTATGTCGGTGACTACCACTGAAATAATGATAATAATTGGTAACTACTTTATATTTTCAAACATATATTTCTACTTCTTTTATATACTCAACTCCCCCACATGAGCAAAGAGTTCCGCTGCTGCCAATAATGTCTTTTAACTTGAAACTATCTAATTATATGAGGAAGTCTGTCTTTCATCCTCTTTCAACCAGTTACACACGTGCCGACTTCTCCTATTGAATAATGTCACTTCACTTTATTTATTTCCTGACCATATAGTTTCCTATTATGTTTTTCCTTCAGAGGTTTTCTCTTTGGCATGTCACAAACATCTCACAAGGTGCCTAAAGAACTGTTCTGCTGATTGATTTCAGGAGAATGAAGGCCAGTTCAGCGTCCTCCAGCTCGTCGGGATGCTCAGGGGAGTCGGCGCGGGGATGCGTTACCTTTCCGAGAGAAACTTTGTCCACAGAGATCTGGCAGCCAGAAATGTGTTGGTCAACTCCAACCTGGTTTGTAAGGTGTCTGACTTTGGCCTCTCGCGGCTCATGAGGGGTCTGGACCACAATATACCAACATACACCGCCTCACTGGTACGTTCTGGTTCACTGGGATCTTTTCTCTGTGGTCCACTCGCCGCTTCAGTCTTTGTAACACTATCAATGCCACCCTTTGGTCTCAGGGCAGTAAAATTCCTGTGAGGTGGACGGCACCGGAAGCTTTTCAACACCGCAAGTTCAGCTCAGCGAGTGACGCCTGGAGCTTCGGCATCCTGATGTGGGAGGTGATGTCGTATGGAGAGCGTCCATACTGGGACATGAGCAATCAAGAAGTGAGTGTTAATGAGGTTGTCTACATGAGAAGGAGAAGTTACTCAGTGTAAGATGTACTTTAAAGAAGAAAAAAGAAAGGCAAACAATGCTGTTTCTCGCATAGAGTTTGCCGTCGTTTATTGTAAATAAAAATCCCGATGAGCCTCAGTGGTCAAGGGCTAAAGGTTGTCTATCGCCTCGAATTTCCTTCATCTCGCCGCCTCAAGCGGCTCAGCAGTGGCTTAAAAAAGCACATATGTTTGACCTGTTAAGCCCTGGAGTCATTCCATTACCAGGCTTCCCATAGACTCTTATAGGATCTTTCACAAGATTTCTTTGAAGCTGTTTTTTCACCAAAGAAGCCCTGCGGTGACATTGTCAACCAACTCTTCATAGCTCCTTTCATCATTGTCTTTGTTAGAACTGGATGAGCAATGATTTCACCTATTCCCCAGAGTATTTCTGCAAATGAGGATGCTTGATTTATCTAAAGTGAAAGCATCATATCAGTGCTTTCATGTTGCATTTACCGCTGAAGGGGGAGAGGTTTAGCTGCAGGTCTTAATTTAATTAATGCAAACAGTTCAAATATTAATTTGGGGTTAAAATGTGGTCATGTTGCGCTGTGGGAAAGCCTATAATGAAATGATGCAATCGATATCAAGTCACTGTCACTGTATTTCTGCTTGGCTGAATATGTTTTATGGTTTCTGACGCAATGCTTGTTTCTTAAAACAGTGTGAATAGCAACCAATTTTCAAATCGACCAAAATCAATTTACAAAAGTAAATGTAAACTGTTGCTATTTGATCCTATCGAGTCTCAACACAGGAGAGAAATCTACAAGTGTTGAAAGTCTTAAAACAACTTGAACCAATAAAATGCACTTGATCCCTTCTCCCCCCTCTCTCGGTTACATAACAGACACATTTAGACAGTGACAAAACGCCAGACGGCTTAAATTTGAATAATTTTCTCTTAGTCACCCTTAAGCACTCGTGGTTAGTGACCTTTCATGAAGGCCACTTGCACAAGAGTCTGAGTACCATTCGCCCTACTAATGTCTAAAGCCTGGCTGTCTTTATTTGCAGGTGATGAAGGCAGTAGCAGATCAGTATCGCCTCCCGGCCCCCCACAACTGCCCCCCTGCCCTCCACTCTCTGATGCTTCAGTGCTGGCAGGCTGATCGAGGAGACCGTCCAGGCTTCGACTCGGTGCTGTCCTCTCTGGATCGTCTCATCAGGCATCCGGCCTCCCTCAAGGCCGAGCCCACTCGGTGAGACGGCGCCTTCTGCAAAACGACTGCGGCGAGGCATTTCGGAGGCGGCAGGTGATGTCCGACCTGCTGCAGTTAGGGATTCTGATGATCTCATTCTTGACATTTACAGAAGCTGCTCACAGCCACTGCTCAGCCCCACCCCCACAGACTTATCATCAGTGGCCACAGTCAGTGACTGGCTGACGGCGCTCAGGATGGACAGATATCAGGACGAGTTTGATCGAGCGCACCTGGACACGTTAGACAGCGTCAGCATGCTAACCATGGAGTGAGTACAGAATCTCATTGCAGTGATTTGAGAGTTGTGTTTTGTGAAGTCGCCACATAATTTCTTTAAAAAGCCGATCAAGAGTCATGAGACTGGCTGTCTTCTTTGAGATTTGACGGCAGATGGAACATTTTATCAACAGTACCAATGGGACAAAATGAGATTAAACAATTTCTACCATAAGTTTCTGACAATTGTAACTATTAATCTAATACAAATAACTCATTAGGCAACTTAGGTTGATTGAATCAACATTTATTCATTTTTGTTTGATTTAGAATAATCCCATTACAACCACCTCCTATTATTGAAACTGATAATTTAACATTTTTTGGGGAAATTAACTCACAGGCCTCGAAAGATGAGGGCAGAGGTTGCGTTTGCCCTTCAAACCACTGCAAAGACCATGCTACTACATTGTGTTTCACGTTGTATCTTAAAATCTTAACGTTTGAGTGGAGTTCACCAAAACAGTCAAGTTGTGTTTAAGTAAAAATATTTTGACTAGAAAATCTCAGAATTCCCGATACTGTGAACTCTTCACTTGCTATATTTTGCTCCACAAGGTCAGCTGCTACAGGCCCAGCCGCAGCCAGCCAGGTGACGATGCTGGTGTCAAATTACAAACACAACCTGCTGCATGTAGAGGCCTCCGAGAGGTTGATCATCAAGAAGATAGCTATATAGCTGTGCTGTAAAGGTGGCTGGTCTGAGGGACAGAAGTTAAAGCATCAAGCAATTATAGTGTAATAATGAATTGAAAAGCTGACATAAGAAATCCAGGGGGAAAAAAGTGCACTATCAGCTTCACTTTTCATTTGTATTCCAATGATTTTAAACAATGAATACATTTAAATAATCCTCTCGGAAATGCATTACAAAGTCATCTAATCTTTCCTCCAGGGACGTCCAGAATCTCGGTGTGAATCTTCTCGGACATCAGAGGAAGATCGTCAGTGCAGCCCAGCAGCTCAGGGCCTATCTGGTCCAGGGGCAGGTGGAGGTCTGAACCCCCCCCCCCCCCCCCCCGCTGCACAGCCGGTGTCACAGACTGCTTTTCACAACCTTCACAAACCTTCTGCTTTACTCATCCAGTCCCCCCCCCCCCCCCCCCACCACCACCTTTTTTTTGTGGCTGAAGCACATTTCAAGCCAAACTGTAAAAGTGTCAGCTGATCGTGCCACTCTGTCTATTCTCATAAACCCGACACCACAACCGGAGGGGACAAAAAAAAAAAAAAAAAAAAAAAAAAAAAAGGTTTTCCATGCCTTCACGGATAATTGGGAGAGATGCACTATGGGAACTGCAGTCCAGGTCAACGTGAGGTTTGGAAAGTTACCGAGGGGAAAGATTTTGAAGACTCCTCTACGTTTTTCACTAGATTTCACTTTATTGTTGTCTGACTTCTCCTCTTCTCACCCATTTGCAGTCCCTCTCTTCCACTTGAAATTTCCACATTCTACCCTTATTGAAAATATAACTGTAAAAAGCAAAAAAAAAAGTATGATATTAAGGGAGGTGTCTCCTCCTAAAGAATTGCGTGGGGACAATCAAAGCCTTTTGTCTAATATGTTTTTGCTTATTTTAAAAGTTCAACACACTTCCGCTGCACCGAATATACCAAATGCTGAAACAACCGTGTAAAACCGAGCAGCCAACGGCGGCCTTATGAGGTCTCACTGTCAATGTTCCTTTATTTGTTTGTTTTTTTCAATGTTATATCTACTTGCAATACACAGCCAGCCATAACATTATGACTATTTAAGTGAAGCACACTGATAATCTCCGTCATGGTACCTGTCAGTAGGTGGGATATTATTCTTATATATTAGGAAGTAGGTGGAAGCAGAGAAATGAAAAACTGCAAGGATTTGAGGGACTTTTAAAAAGGACCAGCTTGTGGTGGCTGACTAAGTCATGGCATTTCCAAATCTGCAGCTCTTGTGGGGGCGTTACCAGTCTGTGGTGCTCAGTATCTATCAAAAGTGTCCAAGAAAAGGAAAGTTGATTACGTTGTCAAGCTCATCAATGAACATGGAGGGTGAAGTTGTGGTGTGATCGAACAAACAAGCAACTATTGCTCAAACTGTTGCAGACAATAAGGCTGGTTTGATTGAAAGATGGCACAATATCAGAATTTAGTGCAGAATTGAGTGGCAAAAAGGGAACCGACCCAATAATAATCATAATGTTATGGCTGATCCATGTTAGCTACCAACCAAGTCAGTGCTGCAAAGCCTGAAGTTAGATGGTAAATCATGCCAGCAAAGTATGAATTGTGTTGTTAAAAGTCGTGGGATGTCATTTCCCCCACTTTTAAAGGCATATCGAGGGTCTGAGAGCTGATCCTGTTTGTACGAGTCATTCTCACCGTAGAGTTTCTCGACGACAGCGGCGATCACGTACAATAAAAATGTAAACCAAGCCGGAAACACCAGCGTCCATCTGTGATGAAAACGGGACGCCATTGCACCCACTTCTATGTGTATATTAAACACTTCACTTTTTATATGTTCGATTGCTAGAGTAAAGACACTGAGTTACTGAAGCATTGTGAATGTGCAAAACAGGAAGGATGGACAAAATCTGATCTGATTTACACTTGAAGGAAGGAAGCAAAATGCTTTGTAAGTGTGTGTACCTTTGTGTGTTTGTGTGTGCATGTGTGGATGCGTGTGTGCGCGTGCGTGTGTGTGTGAGTGAGTGGGTTCGAGACAAGTGTGTCAGGCTACACACATAACTAGCTGTTTACTTGTGTGAGTGTTCACCACTATTCCATAATTGTGCAAATTTGTAAAATAAATATGATTTTATTTAAACTTTTCTCTTTTTTTGTGTCTTTGAAACATCTTTCAATATTTGCTTTTTTTTTCTTTCTTTTTTTACCTGCTGGCACTTTGATAAGAAAGTGTGAGCTTGGAGAAAGAACATGTATGTCAAGCAGAGGAAATGACTGTTAGGATAGTGTTTAATTGTGGAAACTGGAGTATTTTCTGAGGCAGATCTTCATCCTCACCTCACAGTGAGAATATCTTCAGCTCTACTCTGTGTTCAGGAGCCTTTTTGAGTCAAGTTCACACGTTCTCACTGTGCATGCAAGAGTTACGTCAACAACACAAGTTCAAGGTCAGTTGGTGAGCGAGTGTGTGACTGTCTGTTTCTGTGTGTTTGCCCTGTGATGGACCAGTGACCTGTACTGGGTGCATTCTGCCTTTGGCCCATTATTAGCTGCCGTCGGTTCCACTGTCTGTGATCCTCAATTGGATGAAGTGGTACAGAGAGTGGACGAATTGATTCACAGTAAAACCTGTTTAACCCAGCAGTTTAGTTACAAGAGCACGACCAGCAGTCTGTTCACCTTGATACCCTACGATCACCTTCACAGCATTAAGGAGTGAACTTCTTGTACAACACGTTGCGCTGATCAGCAGGTTTGAGGAGAATCACAGTTGGAGATCTGCTGGGATCAGCGACTATCTCAGAACAGACACTGGTTTCCCACATGTCCCTCTGCTGCTCGAATCAAAGCAGATCTGGACTGATAGCAAAGCTGCCGACACTGTGGTGCGCTTCACTGTACATCAGATTGTGTGGCTACGGGTCATCACACTGTACCACCGTCACACTGGGTCACATTCTTAAGACCTTGTTTCAACTTATAATTAATATAATGCAGTCTTTGTTTCTTTTGATCCTATTTGTTTCAGTTTTATTTATAGGATGCCCTCAACATATCTAATAGCAGTTTCAAGGAGAGAAACACACAACTATTTCAGATACACTTCCTTTAAAACAGTAACAAACCTCTGCAGAAACAGGCTCAGAAAAGGTGGTTATCTGATGTCCCAGCTAGGTTCGGGGGATAAAGAGTGAGAAAAGGTAAGGACAGAAAGAGAAAGCAACAAGCAACAAACTAATTGAAGGCAAGCTAATCCATTCCAACTTGATAGGCGCTTTAGGCTTGGATGACAAACTTGCAGTTCCACTAAGAGATCATTCAGGAAGGTAGAGAGAGAGAGAGAGGATACCTATAACATCTTAAGTAGAAAATGGTCCAGAGGAACCTCCAATGAGCAGCAGTATGAGAAGGAAAGGTTCTGCTCGGGTTCAAGTAACCTCAAAATATGAGGTTAATTTGATGTTTTTAAATTACTCGGAAGTGCAAATATGCCTGTTGATTTGCTCTGTGTTACACTCGTGACGTGTCCAATGTGCATTTTTTTTTTTTTTTGAAATATTGTGGAGCTTTGGGGGTAATACAAGAAGATACCGCTTAATATTTAATGTGATTTTAAAAACTTTTAACGGTGATATAGAATCAAAAATGAATTAGTGGACATTCAAATATTGTCTTTGTCTTCTCTTGCACACTGCAGGTTTAAGTCACCGTGAATAGGATCATTTGTTATCTGCACCAGAAACATCTGTAATAATTGTTTTTGTGGTGCCAAAACTCAAATTGCCAGTGTTATTGCGTATGTCCAGAAACACTGCACACCCAGACCACAAAATCATGTTTTTATGCTGTTATTGTTTCCTTATAAAGACAGTAACAGCGTGAAAACCATTGGTCTTTATGACACTGCTTAAAGATGGTGCTCCCGTCTGGTAAACATCTATTATCTCCACAATACGAAATGACGGCCACATCTGCTACCATCATTACGGCCTCCTTTAGAGTCTCCCTAAACCCTGTTTATCCAGCGGCTAACCAGTCTGTTAGTCATGACCTATAAAAGGTGGCACAAAGTGCCTGAGCACTACAACTGAGCTGAGCTGAAATATTGTATTAAGGTGGGTGATTCAGCCATTTGCAAAAAAAAAAAAAGCTTGGTGGAAATAAAACAAGGGATTTCTTATCAGTTTCTAGCTGTAAATATATATTTAGAAAAATTATGAAAAATATAGCTTTGTTTTCTGCTTTCAGAGGATTGTGGCATGCCCTCATCGGACGTGATGCTGCAAGACTCTAAATGCTCATTATGGTCTTTGTAGCACAGCAATTACAGTATGATTGTTCCTGTTGACACACAGATGGTGCTCAACATGTTAAATCACTGTGAATGAAAGTCATTGTGTCGTGTTTTTGTGTACGATAGGAAGCATTCTGAACACGTTACATCATCTCCACACTTACGCTCCCAATTAATCACAGTTTCACTTGAAGGAAATCATCCGTCTTTAAAGCAAAACCTGATCTGAGCCCTTCTGCCTCACTGTGTGGTTTGAAATACAAACCTGGGTTCGGATGTGCCGACTTGCGATTTCCTAACAGGTTTTGTTCACACTTCACTTGAAACAATGACGGCTATGTGTTGACTTTCATGATGTGGCAGAATGTTCATGGTGGCCCTGCAGGTTTAGGTGGTACAGTGGAATGTAGACCGACCTGGTGACGACACACACATCCACCTCAATTAGGGATCGAACCATTGTCAGTCTTAAGGTGACTGAATCTGGTGGAGGATTTTGATTCAGCGTGATAAAGGAGTTCTCGGTCTGCAGTGAGGTGAAGCTTAAAGCTGGACTTTCTCTGTGGGATATATGACCAGCAGGTGAAAGTGTACCTGCTCATTACGGCCCCGTGTTCCTGCATTCGTCCTCTTTCTCCACCCATTCATTCTCAAGCCGTCCACATGCCTCCTCCCTCAGGCCGGCTCATATATAATAGAGATCACACAAGGTTTTCACCTCTCCCAAAAGACAGTTTATAGGTGCTGTTTTCAATTTGGTGTGTTATGACTGAGGATCACCAGAAGCTGGGGAGCGACACTTTTGTTTAAGGGTAAGACTCAGAAATGTGCTGTATATGTCTTTAAATATTCTAAAGTATAACTTGACTGATGGTCTAAACCCAACATTTCTTTCTTTTAAATGTAACTAACCTGCTGTTTGGTTCTTGCAGTCAAGCGTTAGGTGTCAATGTCTCCGTCTCTGGCCAGATCTGCTCCGAGCGAGCTCAACCACTGGTGGAGCCAGCTGAGGTTTCGCCTTCAAAACAAAAAAGGATGGAACGAGATGTTGGATGAGACGTTTCTGCTGCACACAAAACAGTAATGAAAACATCTCTCATACCTCTGCTACCACTGCTTTCAAAAATCTGTGAGGTTGTGTTTAAATTAAAATTAGCAAGCTGTTTAAACAGAGGTCAGTGTTGCAGCTTTCTTGGTGGCATTTGTTTTCCTCTGGCCTTCCGAGACCAATTTATGTTATTAATGGTGTAATATAAGAAAATTATCATCTCTTAGTTTGGTAGTTATAGTTTATTAGGTTATTTATTTGGTCTTTCAATCCTATTTTTACTTGTTGGTATTCCAAATTATTTAATATTCCTATAAGACTATCTATTACTTGTTACTTAGTTCTTTATATCATGTATTTTAGATTTTTGTTCAGTGATTTCCAATTTATCACTCTATGTGTGTGAATTTTTTGGTGCGTGTTTCCTACACGTTGGTCTATTTTTTTCATGTGCAATATAAGTAAACTTCTTTCTTTCCTTCCCAGCATAAATGACATTCCTCTCTTCTATGCGGCTAAAAAGAACAGCACTGGCTGCATTAAGAAACTGCTCAGCTGTGCCTCCACCAACATCTTTGAGAGAGGTAAGATAAAAGAATCATGCATGTGTGGGTGTGGGTGTCTGCGCGCGCGTGCAATCTGCTTGCGTTACCCCGTCGCCCTCTCGTGCAGGCGCCCTCGGAGAGACGGCTCTGCATGTGGCGGTGATGAACGATAACCAGGATGCAGCCGTGGCTCTGATGGACGGAGCTCCCGAGCTCATCAACGAACCAATGACCTCCGAGCTTTTCCAAGGTCTGCATGTGAAACTCGCGCACACTCAGGGACACGAATACGTGTCAGTCGCTTTGTTGTTTCCCCCCCTCGTCTATTTGTTTTGAAAACAAATAGACGAGATCCGTTTAAAATACAATTCATAGTGTGAAGACATCCACAAATGATCAAAAATAATTACACAAATCCTTTTAAAACTGCAAAAGTCGTGCACCTTTAAAAATATTAAAAAAAACAAAAATCTCTATAAGTAGTATAACTAATTCCTCCTTGCTAATATTGACTTAATATTTAGACTACTTGATCATTATTGTTGCAGCCTGAGCTTTTATTCTGTTGAGGGGGGAAAGTACCTTGTTTCACACACAGTTTGTTTAAAAATAAACTGCTATTGTTGGATTTACAATGTTTATCTGAAATACATGCTATAAACAGAGATTGAATCAGAAGTACTCTGAGTTATCTTTGAGAGAAGTACTATGTATTTTCCTTGAGTATTTTTTTTTTAACAACAGTACTTTAACTTGTAAATGAGTACAACTTTATCACTGTAACGGTAGTTAATTTTCAATGCTCTTTCCACTTCTGCTCCTTTGAGCTCTGGTTGCTCAGCATGAAAATGAGACCAGTGAGCAGACAAACTAACAGTGATATCTAATATCAATCAAAAAACACGAAAAGTCAGAGGGAAGAAGTGAGAAACGGTTAATTTGCTGACTCTCTGTCTCTTCCCCAGGTGTCACTCCTCTCCACATCGCTGTGGTGAATCAGAACATCAACCTAGTCAGTCATCTGATTAGTCGTGGCGGTGATGTGGCCACACCTCGAGTCACCGGTCTGTATTTTAGGAAGAGGATAGGAGGCCTTCTGTACTGCGGTAAGTCAACACGAGTGATCTTTGGCTAAAAATATGCGTGAAGCCATCAGCCATAAATTGGACGAAAACACACCTGACGTGCACGTAAACAAAGAAAATGTGAAGTCGTCTGGAGAAAAGCACTTACTAAAACGAATCTGTGGTATGTCACCGTAAAGACAAATCAGTTATTTGAAAATATCACTTTTTTTTGAACAGGTGAGCACATCCTGTCCTTTGCTGCCTGCGCTGGAAACGAGGACATTATTTCTATGGTCATTGATGCCGGGGCGAGCACTCGGGTCCAGGATTACCGAGGTACGAGTTGCTGATTTACAAAAGATACGCTTTTATTCTTATAAGTAGAAACAGCTCAGCAGAGAGAAACAGACAAAAAAAAAAGCATGCTTTCTTCACTTTACTTGGGCCTTCGTCAGTCAGATTCTAAAAAGACATTGTGTCATAGCTGTCAAAAAGCAGAGGGAGCAGCACCACCCATAAATGATCTATTTTCTGTAGTTTACATTCGCTTGATTAAACCCATCTTTCCATATGTGGGTGGCAGTGGCTCAGTCGGTGGAGCAGATCATTGATCTCCCATCTCACCCTGTCTGAGTGCCAACGGAGCCTCTGGCAGAACTCAGTCCCAAATTACTCCCAAAGGAGGTCGAGCACCTTGCATGGCAGCTGTGTGCATTGATGTGCGTGAGTGTGTGAATGTGACCAACAGGGTCAAGCACTTCTGGACCGATGAAGTGGGGAAAATGTGCCGTATAAGAGGAGGTCCACTTAACTGTGTGTGAGAATCACAAAGTGCAATTGGCTGTCAGTTGATTGCTCAGTGTATAGAATGTCACATATCCACCTCATCAATATGTCTTGATTGTAGAAAACCAATGTTCAGTTTCTTGTGAAATCAAACACATAAAAATTAAATCACCAAAACATTTCATGTAACAAGCTTTTTTTTTTCAGAATGAATTTGTTATGTGCTCAAAAGAATAAAGTGTCTAATTTAATATTCCATCAATCACTTAACCCATTTTATCAAGTAATTGTTTTATTCATGGGATATTGACTCATTTTAAGGAGCCCGGAGATAAAAATGTAACTGACACACACTACTGAACTCCACAGGGATTTAATTCAGCCATGCATATGTGTTCATCTCTGTCAGTTATTAATGATTCATGGCCTTGTTTTCTCCTCCCTCTCATGTCTGCACTTTTTTTTTTTTTCTTCCTTCTCTTCAGGCAACACGTTGCTTCACATTTTGGTTCTGCAGCCCAATAAGACGATTGCGTGCCAGGCCATTGACCTGATTATGACACGCGATGTAGAGCTGGATCAGTCCGTGCCGCTCGACATGGTGCCCAACTACCGAGGACTCACTCCCTTTAAACTGGCTGCCAAGGAGGGGAACGTCGTGGTGGGTGTGGAGCTCAGGAGGGCTCCTATGGTGGCAGCCCGACGTGAACAGTCGAGAAGATTATTTCACTGATCTTGTCCTCACTGCCGGGATTCCCTCTGCATTTTTCCTTTTCTCAGGCTTTTCAGCACCTGGTTAACAAGCGGCGAGTGGTCCAGTGGAGTTTGGGCCCTTTGAGCTCCCACCTGTACGACCTGACCGAGATCGACTCGTGGGCCGACAGCATGTCGGTGCTTGAGCTCATCGTGTCCAGCCACCAGAGAGAGGTACAGGACAAGGAGAACAGGCTTGTCAATGTCATTTTAGTCCAGTGGCTCATTTAATTTGGCTGGCGTAAAAGGCAACTTGTCTCTTCATTCCAGTGCAAAGAAGTATGACCGCACTCAAAGATGCACTCCTCTTTGTCTTTTCAAAGACGAAATATAAGCAACCCAGTCAGAGCAGACACATTAGGAATAGGGAGTCAGGTTTATTGGAAACTTGCAGCTTTTATTTACAATTTTTACACTTGGCAAGGTCGTCCCTTTGGGCCGGATTAGACCTTCTGGCAGGCTACTTTTGACCGGCATGCTCTATGTTTGTATTCAGCAGCTCCCTATTGCTCTGGTCAAAGCAAATCATTGCAACTTGCAGGGTAGACTTGGCTGAATTTGTTGCCCTGGATGCTCTTCCTGCCAAAGCAAGGCACTTGACATGATGTGCTGTAGTATTGCGCCAAGAATAGCAAAATACTATAAAAGCTCGAGAGGAGTTCATTGTTTATTATTCTTTTATCAGTGAACATAAATTATAATCAATACACAAAAAGGAAGATCGATTGACGACCCCACAAAAGATACTTTTTTTTCTCAGTATATTTGTACACAATGCTTGTATGAAGAGGTTTAATTAAATATCCTCCACCTTGTCATGTTAACATAGACCCTCCCGTAATATTACTCGATGAATAACTGGCACTTTAACTAAACAGAGTGTGCATGAAATCACTGACTTTGCAGTCCTGCATACCGAGGGTGAGGTGATGCAGAGTGATGATACAAACTCACTTCTTCTTCCAGGCAAGAAGGATACTAGAAGTCACTCCTGTAAGACAGCTGGTCAGTTTAAAGTGGAACCTGTATGGGAAACATTACTTCAGGTAAAGGTTCTCTCATTTTATTTGAATTTTTTTTATTTTTTTATGTTGCTGTTCTGAGGTAAGACATCTAAACCTGTCCTGTGTTGGTTTCCTCCCTGTCCTGGGTCAGGCTGCTGCTGCTGCTGTATCTCCTCTACATTGGGACCTTCACGCTGTGCTGTGTGTTTCGCCCTCTAAAGGATGCTCCGGAGAACTACACGAAATCAGACATGGACAAAACCATCAGGGTCCAGAAGACTCTCAACGTGGGTTACAGCCCTTCATTCGTGTCTTATGTTGTTGTGAGCATGCAACATTTCTACAGGACTAAAAGAAACATCCAAACAGACTCTAGACTGTGACATTTAATGAAATACTAAACTGTGTTGAGCATTTCCACTTGATACTACTTTCCTTTCAAAGGAGAGTCCATTTATTTGAATATCATAAGTAACAAGCTGCTTAATTTAAAAAGTACTTTAAAGAGTGCAATCTATAAAAGAAACAAAAAAATGTTTTATGATCATATTACTATAGCGTAATACAAACAGTGATAATAATCCCAAGCCTTTTATATTCATGGTACTCTCAACTTGTAATGAAAAAAAAAGATCAGAAGTCTTTCATATTATTTATAATGGGTTTTTTGTTGCTTTCAGCATATTAAATATTAAAAATCATTGAAACTGTTTAGTTTTTATGTCATGCTTTTATTATTTCAGATGTGTTTGATATAGCTTGAAAAATGACCAAATCTACAAGATAATCCTGAATAACATACAAAATTGGATGTTTTTCCTTTATAATAATCTTATTCTTGACACTTTAGAAGTGAGGTCTATCTTAGTGCTTCATCCACTTGTAAACTGTCTCTTGTTTTTATCTATGAATAAGAAAAAAAGAGCTCCTTCATTCTCCCTTGCTTGTTCATGCAACACTGCAATGCTGTGTAAATGTCAAACTCTACACTTTCACAACAGATAGGGTCTGGTATAATAAGCTGGTAATATTTAAAGAAACATGGATTTCCTTTTTCCCTGCCTCAGGAGAGTTATGTGACATATGAGGACAGCTTGCGGCTGGCGGGAGAGGTCATCAGCATCCTGGGAGCTTTACTCATCCTCTTACTGGAGGTCAATTTGCAAAACCTTTTTTTTTTTTACATATTTTGAAAGCCACATTATATATTACACTGATTAATTCTTCATTCTTCATAATTCTTTCACAGATCCCTGATATACTAAGAGTGGGAGCAAGGCGTTATTTTGGCCAGACAGCACTCGGAGGTCCCTTCCATGTCATCCTGTGAGTAAAATCTACTTATGAGCAGCAAATGAAGGTTCAACATTAATTTCTAATGCTTCATCTCACTGCTGCTGTTGTTTTGTCCAGTATCGGCTATGCGTGCCTGGTGGTGCTGCTGTGTGTGTTCAGAGCCTGCGGGGTACAGGGGGAGGCCGAGGTCATGGCAGTGTGTCTGGTGCTCGGCTGGTGCAATGTCATGTTCTTCGCCCGAGGTTTCGAAATGCTCGGCCCTTATGTCATCATGATACAGAAGGTAAAGAGGCAGCCCTGCCCAGACATCGTGCTGCATGAGTAACCGAGAACTGTCCCGTTCATCACACCTGTGTGTTTCCAAGCGGATGGATTCATCTGCTCTTCTGGTTTTTGAGGTTTACCTATGTGTGTCTCGTTTCCTCCTAGATTATATTTGGAGACTTGACAAAGTTCATGTGGCTGAGTTTCATTGTGCTCATTGGTTTTTCCACCTGTGAGTATATTTTTGGCAACGTACACATCCCTCACAGTGTTTGCAAAATACAGAAAAGACAGCCTTCAAAAAAAACAAAAAACTCATGCACATCCACACCCACTCACACATACACACATGTCCATCATGTAAATGTGTAGAAATCTGCACATACATACGTGCACACATCTACACAAACAGCCATATAATCACGTTTAGATACTACTGCATACTCAAAACCACTGAATAAAATAAATAAATAAATAATTGCTAAAATGCATCCATTTGATGGAAAATGATGAAAGATAACACACATCAGTTTACATTCAGATAATTCATTTGCATCACTCCATCTCACAGATGTGTGAGTAAATACAACAATAACAGCAAATTATGGCTTGTTAGCATAAAAATAATGACATGGGTGTGCAATAAATGTATACAATAATGTGTGAATACAGTAATGGTAAAAAAAAAAAAAACCCTGTGTCGTTAAGTAAGAATCACCAATCGTGTTCATTATAGGCCAAAACAAATGATTAAAGAAATAATCCTAGTCATTTTTATTATTTCTTTTTTTTGTTTTGCTTCAATGCAGTAACAATTCAGAAGTGTAACTGTTGTATGAAAAGCAATATCACTATCAGGGCTGTGATGGTGCACTCAAGATATGCATGGCTGGAATTCTCTTCATACAACAATTACAAGTGTGTTCGTATTCAGGGCAGAACATGACCCCTTGTGTGGTACCACCTCAAACAAAACTATGAATACAAAGAGGAAAAAATAAAGGTTAAAGTATCATTTTAAATGTCAAAGTTTAAGAATAAGATGCATACATGTGTATTTTCATGAAATCATATAGCTGATTTATTCCAGTAGCTTACAGAGAAACCAGATGGTGGCAACATCCCCGTTGATCGAGACTAAAAGTGATTCTGTTTAAGGTTTTTTTTTCGCACTTTGAAGACTTTGAAATAGATGTAAGGTGTAAGATTCTTGAGATGTTTCTCCCTGTCCCTTGTTACCTTTGTATTTGTCTCTCTTAGTAGAAGAAATGTGTACAAAAAAGAAACTTTTTTTTCCTAACACCTCACACGTAGGCTTATTAGAAGACAATTTCAACTTTGCTTGCCTCGTACATACTTGAACATTATTTTTCTGCCTTTGCAGCACTGTGGATGGTGTACATGACGCAGGAGCCAGATGCCATCCCTTCCTACCGCTCCTTCCCCATCACCCTCTTCTCCCAGTTTGAGCTCAGCGTGGGCCTCATCGACCTCCCTGTGGAGCACACCATCTTCACCCCGCCCATCGTTCACGTCCTGCACTGCACCTTCTCGGTGGTCTCCTACATCCTCCTCCTCAATCTGCTCATCGCCATGATGAGCGACACACACTGGAGGGTGGCCCAGGAGAGAGACGAGCTCTGGAGGACTCAGGTAACACACACACACGATCAGTTATCGAGGGAGCTTTCGAACAGTGCTCTGTCATGGTTACATCTGTGCTGTGGTTTCACAGGTGGTGGCCACGACTCTGATGCTGGAGAGGAGGCTTCCCCGCTGCCTGTGGCCTCGCCTCGGGGTGTGTGGGCTGAATTACGGACTGAAGGAGCGCTGGTATCTCAGGTACAAAATCCCAGCAAAGCCAAGAAAAAGAAGTTTCAAAAAAAGGAAGAAAAAAAACTGTCAAACAAAATCCAAAAATAATATCCAAACCAGGCTCACTATTTTTACTGCAGTAGTCACACAGGAGGCGTCTCGCTCACTGACCACAGCCTGAGGAGCCTTAATGCACTGCAGCCACAGATGATGCTTCTTGTTTTTTGAGTGAGACAGTGCTAATATTAAAACACCTCTGTCACACACAGCACACACTAAATGCATATTTTTTACATGGGGGGGGGGGGGGGGGGGGAGGGGGGGAACAGCATAGCTTTTCACTGAAAATGTCAGATCCAATTATTAAAAGTATGTAATTTCAATTGGTAAGTATAGAGTTACTACAGCCAAAACCTGGTGAACATACACAAATCAGCCATAAAACTACAACTACTTCCTCAATATTGTTTAAATCTACTGCTTCTTTGCATAAACAGCTTTGACCAGTTGAAGTATGGACGTCACCAGACCTCCGAAGGTGTGCTGTGGTATCTGGCACCCAAATGCTAGCAGCAGATTCTTTACATTCATGAATTGGGGCTTTGATGGGACCACATGATTGAGTCATGGCCGTCCATCAGCCTGTCACCCATTCATCACTGTTCCTTTCTTGGATGATATTTGATCAATATTGACCACTGCAGACTGGGACTACCACTGTGGCAGATGCTTTGACTCAGATGTTTGACTATGTCAGGCTCCCTCTAATCCCTGAGTTTCAGCTCCTAAAATATCAACTTCAAGGACAAAAGGTTGACCCATATATCACAACACATCCTGTCCATGAACAAATGCCACGAGAAAGATATCATCAGTGGTATTCACTACACCTGGTCATAATGTTATGGCTGATCAGTGACCACCTGCTTGAGGAGGGAGACACACTTGCCTCAAACCGTGCTCTCATAGGTTTATCCTGTGATATTTCTACCGTCTCGTGAATTCACCAAGCAGTCGTGAAATGCATAATGGAAGAAATGTGGCGGCAGGAATTTCTTTGTTGCACAAAGCAAAGATCTACTTCAAGGAGGCAACCCTTCAGAAGCCTGTCATATCCTATATTTTGTTCACTCTGCTCATATTTTCTTATGTCTCTCTAACACTTTTTTTCCTTTCACACTTCATGCAGACAGCATCAGACAGATATTTGAAAGCTAATACACACCGACCTGATCGTGGTCGACTCATTCGGTGTGAAACACTGAACTCCCCATCCAGCAGCTGGAATATTTGTTTGCACCGGCCCCAAATGCATACTTCTCACAATGTCGACAGATTCCTTTTAATTTTATGTTTTTCATGTGTGTGGATTTCAAATTATATATTCAGTATGTCAGTAAATATACTTCTGTTTCCCTCATCTTCTTTGCAGGGTTGAAGACAGACATGACCCCATGATCCAGAAGATGCGGCGCTATATAAAAGCTTTCTCTAAGGAGGAGGAAAATGAAGGAGAGGAACCGGAGAAGTCTGACACATTAAAGGAAACTGTGAAGCTGAGACATAAAAACCGAGGCGGATTCAACCGGAGAACACTGACGGGGTGGGATATGATTCGTCACAGCACTTTAGGGTCGGAGATGGAGCAGGAGGAGCCAGTCGACGACCGGGACATTAAATATGTCTAAGAGGAGATTCTATCATATTCGAATCCTGAACATATGAAGCAGATATAAAGAGTTGTTGGATTTCACTGAACTCGCAAAGAAACCACTCAACTCATCAAGTTTCTCCATGTAACCAACGGTGCAATTTCTTCCTGCAGTATTATGCCATAGAAAAGAGTGTGTTATTTTTCTAGGAGTATATAAACATATGTAGCATTTAAATGAGGTGAAATGTAGACATTTAACATAGTTGATTTATTACTTTTATATGAGAATAAAATATTATTGAAACAAACGTAATGGCCTACATTTGTGAAGCTGCCAGGCAACAAGAAATGTTATCACACATTGCATAAAAGTGAAATAACCTGGTTAACACACTCAAAAAATATAAGTTACAAAACCCTGAATGCAAACATCTTCCAGTGTTAAGACTGCTGTTTCAAAAGCTCGCAAGATGCTACTGATTGAAAAGTAAAGTGAACACAGAATTGATTTGACATGTTATAGAAGAAATTGATGTTTGTGGATGGAACATTTGTTCATCATTCTGTGAGAAAACCCTCAGAAATTCAGCTGACAGATGTAGTATGTGTAAGACTGGCAGGAAGCTCTGATCCAGTTCTTCTCAGGCGGGTTTCCTGCGCTGAGGACGCCACAGTCCCCTTTCATTGGCGACTCGGACCAGTGACTGCAAGCACAAAAGAAACAATACTGACAATGACACTGTGAACAGAAGATATTCAATGACATTTTTTTTTTCAAAATATCATTATTATTGAGTTATTACTTAGTCCATACAACCCTGTTTGATTTCTACTTTGATACTTGAAAATAATAACAAGTCCATGTTTTGACCTTAGTGTTAGAGCAAAAACGTATTTATATAAGAGAACGATTGTTGACTTGTTTAGTCGACTCATTGCACACATCGATATTTTTAACCGCGCCGTCTGTCATTTCTTCTGCTGCATTTCTGCAATTTTTTTATCCATGCCAAGGCATGTTGCAGGCCAGATCAAACCACATGCTGAGCTACAATTAGTCAGTGGGCAAATGTCCGACACGCTTGTGGAAAGCTATTCCAATAACTTATTAATTACAGGATAGGAGGAAGTATCTACTTCTTCTTCTGCCTATTCTGTCGATCTTAACTCCAAGCATATATATATACTTAAAATCTGCTCACTTTACTGTTTAGCATTGTTATTTAATAATCATATTCTGGTCTGTTTATCTATTTCTAATTTACCTTTATGAGGGTGAAGAATAATAGAAGCATCTTTCAATATACTAGAGTCAAGTGCAGCACGAACACTGGACAACTTGATAAGTATACAATACAGTATGTCATACTGATTGCTATAACATTACAAGTTTCTAAATTCCAAAAAGGGTCTTTCTTTTTTTTTCCCACCTGCAAACTTGAAACAATAAGGCCCAGACTATGAAACAATAGTACTAACCACTACACCATCATGCGGCCAGCCAAGAATCCAACCAAAATACATACAAACATGCATACAAATCTCTACAAAATCATGAACACACATTAAATTCAGTGCTACAACAAATCATCGGCCTGCAACAATCAACGGCTATCAAGAATATCCTGGTAAAGAGTCACCTCTCTTTCAGCACAGTTCTGTTGACCCATGTCCATGCAGAGCCTGTGTGTCTCAGCCCGATCCAATACATCAGGCTCCCCGCTCTAGCCAGAAAAGTCTACGAGAGAAAGAGTGCCATCTACATTAAAACAAACACACACACATACTGCTGAAATGATCATTCTAATAACGTGCACTATTACACAACCCAGCAAGAAAGCAAAGTGGCTTTAAAATTCCAGGGACGTCAAATCCACCTGAAGTTCTGGGCTGTTAATAATAGCCAGAGATCCCCCTCTGCTGGTGCAGTTCTGCAGGCTCTGGTCCCAACTCAGCCGGGTGGTTGAGAAGTAGAAACAGGACCGGTCAAAAGCCGTCCAGCCAGTCTCACACTGCTGGCACTGGCAGTCTGGACACAGGGGGGGTGGACATTAAAAACAAGTGATTTTTAAAAATGAATAGGGACAAAAATCATCCTGTAAATGTGGAAAAATCCAAAACTCTAAAAAAAGAAAATTTCTTAGGGCAGACTTGAAGAGATAAACATGACAAGTAAAAAAAAACAAACAACAATTATGTTGCCTATATAATATCAAGAAAATGAGAATTTATCCAAATGTTTTGCTGAAATATTAAGTTCTGAAGCTTTGTGTTTTGGTAAAAAAAAAAAAAAAACAATGTTGATTTGATCCTCAACCTATTGTTGTTATTTTCCCCCTGGGATTTCTTTGGAGTTTCCTCACAGGGTACTCTGCAAAATGTAATTCCATCTTTCTCTGCAGAGGACCGATGCTTATTCTTTGACTTGTAAAATGATTTTACAAAAAAGATACTCATTTACTGTGTTACTTTAATTTTTGCTATATTTTATAGCTCAAGATCAATTTTATTTGGTGCATAAATTGGTCATATACTTTGGAGGGTAACAAATGAATCTGAATCTATGTTTTTAAACCAAATGTCCACTGTTATGTGAAAACAAGAGCACAAAGTAACTTCCTCCAAGTCTTGTTTAAAAAAGAAACAATTGGGGTCATAGTGAAAGCAGAACTATCACTGAACTATCACATGCTGGCAACAATTTATCCATCCTCTACTACACCCATTTCTGAAATGATTCATTGGAATTTGTGGGGTTTTTGTTTTCCCTCCTGGCCACACACTCACGTTGAGGTTGAACTCTGTTGAAGAAGGCCTGGCACTTGTCAAAGCCGCATGCTGGAGCAAAAGAAGTCCTGCTCTTGTCAGCTGCTGAAGATTTCTCGTGTCCTTGGCAGAGTGTGGATCCAGTTTGGACTAGAAATCACAGCACAGTGAAAAGAGTTTTGAGGATAATATCCATACCCAGAGGCTTCGCTGCATTCCTGTAAATATTCCACACATAGTAAATGTCTGATTGGTGGATTATTTCTTTTTTGTAGCAACGCATCTTGGTTGTTACTTGTATTTCACTGGAAAGCCTGAGCATTTTTATACTGTAGAATAAATATCAAACTTCTTTGACATTCCAACACTTGTGTGTACTTGAAGACAATTTCAAGACTTTTTTAGATTATTATATTATTATTTTTTATTTTCATTCAAAAAAAATAGAGCGCTTTCAATGTGGGGGGAGTAGAATGATTAGTGAATGTTAAAAAAAAAAAAAAACTGCCTGTGAATGAGTCACTTATGTACATTAGTTTATGTGTACTCTGTGTGTGTGTGTGTGTGTGTGTGTGTGTGTGTGTGTGTGTGTGTGTGTGTGTGTGTGTGTGTGTGTGTGTGTGTGTGTGTGTGTGTGTGTGTGTGTGTGTGTGTGTGTGTGTGTGTGTGTGTGTGTGTTCAAATTCAATTTGTGAAAATAAAAATAGTAATCATAATCACAAAAATTCTGCTCAATGCCTTCTTAAAATGTTCACGATTCGAACAAAAGTTTCACAGCTCTAAAACAATATTTTGATGAATTTTTAGCCTCTGTAGGATAAAGTGGTCCAGATTTGAGAACTCGAGGTGGTTTTCGATCTGGACCTGGTCGAAAGTGGCGTAGGTATATTAAATAAATAAATAAATAAATAAATAAATAAATAAATAAATAAATAAATAAATAAATAAATAAATAAATAAATAAATAAATAAATCTGCAATATTTCCCCTTAAACATTTTCACAAATAGAATTAAGGTTATACAAATTCCAGATTGGTTTTTGTGCTCGGTTTATTTGCTGCTTAACATGTCTAAAATGTCTTTATATCAATACATAGTACAGAAAACGGATAGTCAACACAAGAGCAAATTATTTTTCCCTTCACTTTCCCGTTTCCTGCCGAATCGGAAGCCACGAATTGGAGAAACTCCAGCCTCGTTCTTGTCATGTGTTGTTGTTGTTGTTGATTTTATGAAGCCTGGCAGCAAACACTCACGTTTCACACCGAGGATGATGACGACCAGCAGAAGGATGAGGCAGATTAACCCGAGGAACACACACAAAGCAGGATACAGACGTGAGCTTGCAGCCCCACTCTTTTTCTCTGAGAAGAAGAAAACAGCGACCGGATGTCAACCACAAACAACAACGCGGATCAAGAAATACACCGCGTCATCCCACCTTCCAGCTCGACCGATAACTTCGACGAGTTTTCTTTGTCTTCATCTTTTTTGTCCGCGAATAAACTGCGACAGAACTTGATGTACATGGAGACAATTGTCCAGATATTTCCAGACACGACTGGATCACTGCGTCCTGCTCCTCTGCCTCCCTGTTCGACGTCTGCGTCAGTGAGCGAGACACCCGGTCGCCATGGCAACGTGAACTTTATTCCTGCCTAAATTATTCAGGGGGCACAGAGGATAGTTTGTCCTCGCCCGTGCAAAACTTTAATCTCTATAAGAGCGAGTGTCTGCGAGGGAGAAGTCAAACCGGACGAAAACAGATAAACCGCAGATATAATTTCTTCCCTGAGGTCATTTTACCAGACAGCTGCATGTGAAAAACATTCACACAAGGTCAAAAACCTTGTAAAACTAGAAAAAAAACATAACAATTTTACTGATATTGAAGTAAAACATTAAATGCTCTGAAGGTATCAAGGTAAAAAGTGTTTCCTTGACTTTCTCGCAGCTGCTTCTCTGACTAAGAGAAATTCACATTTTTAAAGCTATTCTGAGCTTTGCAATGAGTCATAGTTGCTTTTATAGATAATTATATCTTTCAGATAAAGTAGTAGTTATACATACATACATACATACATACATACATACATACATACATACATACATACATACATATATATATATATATATATATATATATATATATATATATGCCCTACAGCTTACTTTGCAACCAAATATGGAAATATAAAACACTCCACATATACATTCATAAACACACCGTGGTCAACATACAACAGCCTTCAGTTTCAGAATAATAAGGCTCACAAAATCACTGAGTTTAAAAACAAATTATTTACTTGCATGCAATGATATTGATGTGGTAAAATGTATTTTATTTTGTTGTCATTCCAAGCTGAATTTTTTTTACTGTTTATTCCTGTAATCTTTTTTTATTCTATTTGGTGTCATGTTGTTGTTTGTTATAATATTCCCTTTTCATTGCTGCTGTTTTTTGTTTTTTTTTAAATACAATATTAAAGGTGCTATATAAAGTTCTGAATTTGTTAAATAATTGTTCAATGTTTGAAATAGTTCTGTTAGTTCTGTTTGTGTGTGTGCAGAACAATTCAGGAAAAGAATTTCTTCAGGACAGATGTACAACTACTACTTTATCTGAAAGATATAATTATCAATAAAAGCAACTATGACTCATTGCAAAGCTCAGAATAGCTTTAAAACTGTGAAGTTAATTTACCTATACAGAAGAAGCAATGATGGAATATAACTTTAAATGCAACTCGAGCTTTTTTTGCAGTTACTTAGTAATTGTCCTGCAAATTAAGAATGTCTTAGTGCTGTGTTTCTTATATGCCGAAAAGATTAAAAGGTCCAAAAATATGCACGTGAGGCTAAATGGAGATCCTGAACTGTCTCTTGGTGTGAAATCATTGATTAGGAATATATTTTCATGATGTCTTCTACAAATCAAATCAGCTTGAGTCAGTAGTTCTTTCATATTGCAGGTCTTTATACGTGGGTGAAGCTCCTCATGGCTTAGAGCAATGCAAACTCAGGTCAATCACATATTTCACTGAGGCAGAACACGTGACTGTAAAAAAAGACGTGCTGAAACCTGATGTGTTTGTGCCATTTTGTATTGAAGGGTACCTGCTTTATTTTTATCTGAAGATCTGCCATAAGTTTCTGAGTACACATCCTCTGATGGACTTTGCAGCTGGGCGTAGTGGTCCGTTTCCTCTAGACAGAAATACACAAGGACACCTTTCAACAAAGAAACTATCTAGAACATTTCCAATCTGAGAGCAAGAATGCTTTTTTTTTTTTTTATTCATTACATTGTTACACAGCAAATAAATTTTTTTGAAGGCTTTTATGAGTCGCTGGCTAAACTTTTCACTTCTCGCTCACCTTCAGTTTGGACCTGCAGCATCGGTTCACCTTCTCCTCCACTCCTCTCCTTCTTAGAGACGTCCTGCAGCTCCATAGCTCCTCTCTTCTGTGCCTGCAGGTTTCGATTTCCCTGAATAGACTTTTCAGACTGGGCTTGTCCAGTATTGGTGATATTATGTAACCTTCTTTACTCAAGCAGACACAAAATGTGAGAAATGTCCACAAATGTCACTCATCAGATGGGTAGACAGAACACTTCCCTAAAGATTTCCTCTTTTTGTCCGTCCCCTAAAACCACTTACAGACAGCCTACAGACTTTGTTTGCTTATAATGTGATGCTGTGAAAAAGGCTTTATTTCAATTGACATGCTTTTTTTTTTTTAGTTTTAAAACTCTTTAGACAAAAATTTAACCTGACTTATGCTTTAAGTGTAAAGACAACTAAAAGGTTTCAATATATATCAAGTGAATTAAAATAAGACGTCAGTAGATGGAAAAACACAAAAGGATCAGAGTTCTGGCAGTTTCTTTATTTTCCACAAAAGTTTACAATAATTTACAAAAAAAAAAAACTATTTGCATTAAATACAGATGACAGAGATAATGAGAGCGTTCAACAAAATTTCAAAGTCCTTTCTCAATGCATTCTTCTTTCTTTTTTATTACTCTTCCTCTTTTCTTTCACCCAGCAAGGAATTAACATAATTTGAAGTGCTTTAGAATACTGTCAAAGGTCAAAACCCAAAGAGAAACCCTTTCTGCCTCGTAGAAAAACCTCTCCATAAACCAAGTACTGGAGTTACTTATCAAAACTAATATAGATAATACAAATGCGTTGAAGCATTCCAAACGGCCTTGACTGTTTCATTCCCCCAACAGTCTCACTTTGACCACTCTCATGCGCTCTCTGTCTCTTTTTCTCCGTCTTTTGTTCTTCCTCAGGCACCGTACACGCTCTCGTTACTGTAGGTCATGTAGAGAAACAGGTCCTCATCGTGGTGCTCCTGGAACACAGCAAGCACAGAACAATGGGGGGGGGGGTTTAGCACCGAGAGCCTACACGCACCGAATAAAACATGAAAATCAGATTTATCTGAATGTTATGTTTAATTAACCCTCTCATCACGACACTGGCTGGATAATATCCAGGAAATAGATCAGACTGCGACGCGTGCTCGTAGCATGTGCTCGTGTCCTGCTACAAAGACCTACTTAAAACTGTTTCACAACAAGCTTTTAAACTCCAGGAATTTCAATTATATTTATTCTAACGACATCAAGTTTATATTTACATAAAGCCAAGAGCTCGTCGACAAAACTGTTTTGAAAATATGAACCACAAAAGTATCTTATATTGAGACTGAAATTGCCATTTGATTTTATGGCATTACAACGTCCAATGAGCGAGAACTTCAGGCAGTCCTTCCACAATAACCTCAACTTTCGATATCGCAGTTATTCAACACGACTGACTTGTTTTTGTGAAAGGCGTGAAAAGCTCAACTTGCAAATGTTTGACACGGTGGTGAATGCAAAGAAAAAATCTCAGGGGCCACCATAATGACGAGTACATGAGTATAAAGCTTTATTTCTTTGTTTGTCTGCACTTTTTTTTTTAAATGTTCTCGCAATCTGAAATATCTAGGAGTTATGATTATGAGTCGTTATGCACGTCAAATCCTGTGAGTGTCAACAAGACATTTAACCCTCAACATCAGATTAAGGGTTTTTCATTCTCTTTCAGAATGAAAGTCGAGTCCATTTGCTTTCATTTCCAGGACCTTCTGGGCAGGGTGTTTGCGGGCTGAACGAAAAGTGACTCAACGCCACTGACTTAGCACTCCTGCTTAAAACTGCCTCTGTGAGAACGTCTCCAGTATGTCGCGTTAACAGAAACTTCTTTTCCGTTGCAAGGTTGTTTTTGTGTAGCTGTAAACAGACAAATGCAGAAGCTGTTCAGCGACACTTCTAAAATTGGTGCTTTTTTGGGAACTTACTGGAAGCGGCGGGTGGTGCAGTACGTGACAACAATAACATACTCAGAACGATTACAGATGGAATAAAACGATAAATGTTCCTAAAAGCCCAATACTTAAAAAGCTACTTAAAAATGTATCATCTGTATTCTCAATTTTTTTAATTAGACATGGCAAAATTAAAATGACCATCCACACACGTTCCCCAGAGGTGCAATGTGATATGTGTGAGTTGCGGGGCAGAGTCTTGTGTGAACACGCGTCGGTACAGATGCAATTACCTCATATACAGCCGAGAGCGGGGAGCTGGACGGGGGGAGGGAGTTGTGGACGAAGAAGAAGAGCGCCTCCTCTGGTCTCAAAGACACACGCTGACGGATCAGGAAGCACAACTGACCCACTAAGGAAAAGACACGGAGGACAAGAACAGAAAGAGAGGATGAGAAAGGATCATGGACAGTTGTTTGATTTGATATGAGACAAAGGGACAACATAGACAAACATAGACAGACTTATTACTGACACCCTGCAGCAAATTCAAGTTCTAACATGAGCTTATCTCATGTGAGTCAAAGCTTCTGAACGCCTCCGCTTGAGCCAATAACAAAGAAGAACATTCGCATTCGCACTGGCCCAGTTTGTGTATTTCACCTGTTAGATCTGAGGGCACAAGATATTTCTTCTTGTCCAGTTCGGGGGCTCGTGACCTCGGGGCCCTCTCCACGATAATCTGCAAGACAAAACAGTCGTTCACGGAGAGACAAATTGAGCTCAGTGTCGAAGATAAATAACTTAAAGGTAGCCTTTCTGTGAGGACTCAAATGAGTATTTGTTCATGAAGAAAGTAACATAAGCATAATAATTGGTGAATAGGCTCCTATACATCCAAATAATTACTTTGTCATTGCTTACTGTGTCAATAAAATTCCCCCCAAAAAAACATGAAATGATCCAGAAAACAAAGCGTTTGTCATACTGACCGGTATTTTGTCCGGGTGTTTGGCCCGAACTCTCTCTCCCTCTGCTCTCCTCACCTCCAGTGGCACTGTGCGCTGGTACTGACTGCTCATCTAAAAACAACACAAGGAAACATAAAGTCTCACACAAAAGCTTTATTTACTAGAGCTGACAAAGGAGAGTGGGGGAGAGAGAGAGAGAGAGAGAGAGAGAGAGAGAGAGAGAGAGAGAGAGAGAGAGAGAGAGAGAGAGAGAGAGAGAGAGAGAGAGAGAGAGAGAGAGAGAGAGAGAGAGAAGAGGCTGACTTCAGCGACCACTACATTCAGTCAACAAGTGATAGTGAAAGTGATGAGGAGAGTCATTACTGACTTTATGGTGATATAAGTATTGGAGTCACATCAAGATATCTGCACGAGTTGTAACATTCTTAATAACACCGCTATAATATGGAATAAAATGTTTGAATTCTTCAACTTCAGGTTCTCAATTGAGAGAATATTTAACTTTTTCTCTTTTGCTTTTTTCCTTGGTTTGAAAAAAACAACAACAATGTCCACATTGCAAACCTGTGCAGGTGCTCTAGAAAGTACAACCAAAATATCATACCATCTAAATACATTTGCTCAATAAGACATGGTTTTCAGTTATATTTCTGGAAAAAAAGGTGCTTTGCAAAGCCCAGTTCTATTTATATTGAGTCATAAATTGTTGAATTCTTGGGGGGGGGGGGGGGGGGGGGGGGGGGCAAGAAGAAAATCTAGTAAATCCTACAAGTGATGGGGATCCGAATAAATCTTTGATTTCCACTTACAGGCCAATTTATTGGCTGCACTGATACAATCTGATCCAGGACAAAAGCAATATGGAATATTAGTAAGGCCTTACAGTATACTGCATCTATGCTCAACACCACTCCAAACTGTATACCTAATGGATTAACTTTAACCTCCCAAGACTCTTTTAAACTGAAAAGCTCTCTGATGGTGTCAACCAAAGCTCAAGGCTTATGTAAAGGAAGAATCCAGGGCAAAGCAGTTGTGGGTCAACTTAGACCCTACGAAACGAGAGGTCATCCATAAATTATGTTTTAACTAACCATTGTTACAACCGATTAGCTGAATGTCCATTTCGAAGATTGGAAAATCGATTTTTAGTTTTTAATGACAGGAAATTGTGCATCTTCAAGAAGTTCGGCAAACAATGAGTACAAAACAAAATGACATGTCAGTTTTTAATCGCAACAAATAGAGAAATCCCCAAAAATACCTTTGACCAGCTGAAAGTGATCAATAATTAACGTGTAATAAGTTATGATCACAGCGTTAGCAGCACTTTCCAGCTGTGTCACGTGAAGCTCCGCAACGCAGGCAGTTGTTTACAACTGACCGAGTCGAGTAAACACAGTTATCGATGCAAGAGAGAGGCCCAGGAGTATCGTTTCACTCTCAGTCGCCACTGTAAGCCAAACAAAACCAAACATCTCCGTTTTCAGCTGAGAGGCAGTAGATTGTTGTGGTCAAAGTGTCGCTGGTTTCCGGACTTGGGGTCATCGTCCAGAAAGGCCACGTCATCCCTCTCAACTACAGGAATATACGTGCGGCGCTGTTGCAGCGCTTACTAATACTGGCGTTCAAAAAAAAAAAAAAACAATCAAACAGGAATGCAACAAATCCGCAATCTGTATGCTTTCATGATATAAAATGAAAATGCTGCGTTATATTCTAAACGGTGGGCGAGGTTAACCCAGTTAGTTGACAGCGTTGGTGAACAACAACAGTGCTAGCAGCTGCAGCTAAACAAGACGCGCCCGTTTACATACCTTGAAAAGGCAATTATAATTTTTTTTTTAAACTTCAAAGAAAACAGCTCAAATCCAGAAACTCGTCAGTGGTCCCTTGTTTTGTTCCTTTTTCCCAGGATCAAAATATGGACATACAGTTCGGGAATGTGATCGCGTTCAAAGATGTCGACTGCTCTACTTTATTCTGCCCAACAAAAACAACAACAAAACGACAGCGCCCGCCCACCGCCACCTCTAACCAATAACAGGGGAGGACATTGAGTGACGTCGAAGTGTGTCCAATAGAATACAACCACGGTGTGCTTTGAGGGGAAATCATTGGCTCATAGGAGCTGTCCATCCACGAGTGGTCCCACCCTATTCTACTTGAGTGACGGCAACACTAACCAATGAGAGCGGTTGAAAACTGAAGCAGACGCAGACTGCCGCAGAGTCGCGCCCACGGTCACGCCTTGGCCGTGCTACGTGCGCAGCGTGGAACGTGCGCTTTCATTCCTGTTCTATTCTGTTCTGTTCACTCTGTCTCGGAACAAACCCTGCAGGCACATGCCAGCAGTCAGAATAAATCCACAGTAAGATAGCGCTAGGGAAATGCAAAATACCGACATTTGCCAGAGGTTTGTTCCTCTGTGGATTCAAAAATGTTATGTTGAAAAAAGACAAGCACGTCTTGTACTCAAGGTATGTTGTTCAAATGTGCTTTTATTACACCCGTGATTTATTGAAATGTCTTCTCTTACCTATGATGCTCTGTACATTTTGGAGAATTTTGCATGATTTCCATCAGCCCTGCTGCATACAAAGGCCCAATCATCACATACTCAACCATTCAACTTTGTTCAATATACACAGACAATATAATCCCCCCCCACCCCCCCCAAAAAAAAAAACATTTCCTGGGTGGGAAAAAAATTATTTTCCCTGGAACATATCTCTTAAAAGAATAGTCTAATGATAATATAGACCACACAATATCTGTGCTCTATTTTACATAGCAGTTTAAACGTCCTCATTGTAGTTCAGGGAGATTCCAGCAGTTCGTGAATTTTTCAGCAGCAGCATATTGCCCCACTGAGTAAAACAAGCAAGACCCAATGGTACATTGAGATGCATTCGCACAGCAATTTCACCCACACTCAGGTACACAATTTGATTGAGAAACATCACTGAATGTACAGTTTAGGAATTTCCAGCAAATCCAAGTAGAAAACCAAGTGTCCTCTTTGCCATGAATCAGGATTTCAATCTGTTCAGTCCAGTTCTGAGCAACCAGCTCAAACAGCAGCTGTGGCCGTTGTCAGTTTCAAAGCATCTGACAGGTTGCGTTGTCTGACTCTGGAGTTGCTTATAGTTTCCAAATGAGACTTGGGCACCCATCCACGCTGTCGATCAGAGAGTCTGGTCCCTTCTACCCAATCTGGAAAGAAAATGAACCACACACTAATTAAGGAAGTCCCTTTTTCTGAGTAACACAAAAGTGTGAGTGCATGATAAAACACTCCACAGTGAAATTATATTTTCTGAAAGAAAACAATGGTAAGTCTTACTGTCACTGCTTTGCTGGTGGACAAGAATAACGTCAGCTTTTTCTAAGGACAGCTCATCCGGCTGCTGAGCGACGAAAGCTCGGATGCACTGCATCTGTTCAAAATCTGTTTGGAAAAGAAACAAAGTGAAACTTAAAACATGGAGGTCCAGAGACAAGAGAGCTTTCAACTTAATTCAACGTTTTCAATATTCTCTAACCATGAACTAGGATTTGTTGATATATTTCTGTCTGTTCCCTGCACCACCCAGACTTGGGAAATTCAGTCCTTCATAATTATATATTAGTAACTAAAGCACAGCGATACGTTATTCAATGCACCACCCTGCTTCCATATGACTAATAGCCATGGTAACTGAAAACACACTACTTTAGTATCAGTCACTCATTAATAAAAGTTTTCCACAAGCGTACTAACCTTCCATTTAAGTTGTTGGTCATGCTCAATTGTTATGGAAAGTTTTGTAAAATGTATACAACATAAAACACTATATACTTTTTGAAGTTCGTATTTTATTAATGATTTTTTTTAATTAATCAAAGAGTTACTTTTATTAGAGTAGATGTGCATATTTTCCCCAAAATATTAATTCTAACTTTCCTGGCTACCCTCTGGAAGGATACCCTTTTAAACTTCTACTACTAAAACAGTATCCACTACCAGCCAGAGCGGCTGCACACTTTCTTTTTTCTCAACTATTCGAAATCCAATTAATTCAATTACATTTTGGCCGCTCTAAACATCAATTTATAATGGCACTTATAGAGGTTTTTACACAAAAAGAAGCAGAGTTTTAGACATTTGTTTCTGCTGACAGTCCTGCAATAACAATGATTAGAAACGGCACCAACAACAAAACTGGAAGTCACTTAAAAAGTTGATGATTACACCTGTTAATTTCCCTTTTATCACGCGACAGCAACAGTAACCATAAAGTTCACAAACCTCTGAACCTGGCCATCAGTTCAAAGGGCAGATACAATAATTTACTTGATAGATAGGAATGAGCGAGACTTTCGATTCTTTGTTTTTACTTACCAAAGTAATGCTGCATAAGTGCAGCTATTAATCTTAGTTTTTTTTTTTACTGTCATTCTTCTAACACAACTTTTGACGGCACTGGATGCAGAATTTTAACAAAGGAGAGTTCAACCACTCCAGATTGTGGTATTGCAGCTAAAGTGTGTTTGTTATAAAGCTCCTTCACATGACTTACAAATGTTTCTGCCCTGCTTGAGAACCTATATTTATGAAATATAACCTATAACAGAAACATGGTGAATTCTGCACTCTGTGGGTCACTCAATGAGTGACATGTAGGCAAATGACAGCCTCCAATTCAGCCGAGTGTGCAGCATTTGCAGCATCTAGTGGTGAGGTTGCAAATGTGTCAGGTCATATAACAACCAACTACAAGTGACAACACATCATAACGTTTAAACTAGGTTTACCTTGAGCAGCAGAAAAATCGATTTCGGGATGCGGCCTGGAGATGGCTGATATCCATCGTAGCTTATCACTCCTAGGAAAAAAAAAGACAAACACTGTTTGCATGGAAAGTTTCATGATGTGGAAACCAACACAACAAGCAAAGTCTCTTACTGTGTGTCAGTCCTCAGCAGCAGGGCTTTCTGCGTCATGTGCAACCGGAACAGGTTCTTCTGCAGGGAGTGAAGTTTGACTCTGCAGTTCTCTGCACGCAGGTGTGACACCGGAGCGTGGTCAATTACTGTGAATCTCGCCCCTCTGGAAACAGCAGACAGCGAAAGTACAAATGAGAAATGAGGCAGAGGAAGGAAAGACCGTGATAAGACTCTTCAGTCGGGGATGACGAGAAAAGGCGGGCGCTATGAGGAAAACAGGATATAGAAACGGGTAATGAAAGAGATAGTAGGTAAATGCTGATAGATTATTGTGACATTGCAACAAAACAGGCTGTTAACTCACTCCTTTTGTAGTGAAATTAGCAGGTAGTCATTAAATAGGTGCATGTAAACTTTTCTCTCGGTGTCCTTTAGGGAGAAATCCATCAGTTCCGTGACGGGACCTTCACGCACTAACCTCCGAGACTGACTGATCAAAGGAAGAGTCTGGAAAAGAAACAAACAAAAAACACAAACATATTTATATCAAGAGATATATCTAGAGAGGGGAGTTAATTTATCACCATGGAAATATAGATCTTAAAATTCAACAGCTGAAGTGTTGAATCTTCGCTCTGGTGATTAAAGTCCAACACGTTTGCTTTTCTGTTCAAAACACAACGTAAATTTCAACGACGTTTATTCATGACGCTCTGCAGGAAGACTGATAATGATCCATCTAATACAATCAGTGGGGTGGACCAGGAAGATGTTTGAAAAAAATGGATGAACTGTGACCTTCCAGGATCCGGCACCTCTCAGTTCTACATTTCAATAATATTTTGTGTTCTTCAGTCACTTCTCATGTGCATGGCTCAAAAATCAATGAGGTGTGATTTGGTGGGCGACAGCTGCTAGAATTCCTACGCGATAGAAAGTGTTATGTAGTGGGGAGAAGTTCTACGATTACATAAATGCATTACCTTACTTTACTTAAAAATTTTAAACAATTTATGGAATTTTAACTGAAGTTACAATTCTTTTTTTTTTTTTTTTTAAACATGATTCATTATTTAAAAATAATCTGAAAAAAAAGATATGCTGGGAAAATATAAATGCCCACTCTGGTTCGATTTGAATCACAGTCTTATTTACTTGGATTTCGATGTGACTAAAAGTTAGATATTTAGGTGGCATTAAGCCAAGAGAGCCAGTACAGGAAGAGCCGAGTTAACTGCTCTTTAAACGGCTGGATTTACCAACTGCTGCTGAAAACCACTGTCAAAATCTAGAATAAATTTTCTTTAAAAATTTTATAAAATCTTCATATAAGAAATAAATATTTACGAATATCAGCAAATGACAGGCCTCCTGTCCCACACTGGATTTCCATAAAATTTATAAATTATTGGTTTCAGAGATTATATTTTTTAGAGGCTCACTATGATCTAGGATACACATCCCTGAATTATACATTATGTTACAATATTACCGCAGATACAGAAACATCATTATGGCCTTTACCTACCCTGCATGCAAAGTCCACTTTAGCACTGAGAGAAACGAGCGACTCAATGCTTTTCATTTGAGTGATGCTGTCATTGCTTTCTTGAATCAGCTTAAAGAGAAACAAAAGACACAAGACATTTGTCACAAACGCATCCAACATATCCAGGGTTGTTCTCTGTTAATACACTGTGAAAAGAGGGCGTTATTGTACCTTCTCCAAAAGTTTTAAAGCTTTGATGGCGTGCATCGCCTCTGGAGTACCAGGAGTTGTCCTTTTCACAATGTTCTGGACAGAAACCGCATGTTCATGTTACAAACCGGTTAAAAGGAGGCAAGAAGTTGTTAGGATCATTCAGAAGAGTCTTCATGCACATACACACACACACACACCTGGACCAGCAGCTTGATTCTTGTGATCCTCTGAAAGGGAAGTACAAGGAAGGAGCGAAGAGGGAGTCTCTGACAAACAGTGCTTCTCTCCAATTTCTCTACAATTCGCTTGAATCCTGGATTCTCGTTCCTGAAAGAAAAAGTGAAAGAGGAAGTTTAACAAAATTCAAAACTGTGCATTTTCAAAAATAATATAGAAAAGATGTTAGTCAAGCGGAAGGCTATTAGAGGCCACAAGCTAACGGCAGCCTCTGGTTAAAATAGAATAAAACACATCAGGTCTTCTAATATTTTAAGATGCTCAGCTTTTGGTTTTTTTGGTGTGTTTTCGTATTCACGTGCTAAGAAATGTATGATAATGAATCAAGATTGTACAACTCTTCACGAAATAAAACAAGGAAAAGGAAAGGAAATGATGGGGGGGAAAAAACACTAAACTTTTAAAACTGTTAACAGGCAGTCTTTTTAAAAACTTGAAAGACATAAAACAAACCAGAATATTAAAAGCAGTTCAGACAGATTAAACAATAAAATAGCTAAAAGGTAAAACAAAAACAAAAGAAAATGATAGAATATGTATGTTTCACAATTTAAATGAAATTATGAAAAGGCTTTGGTGTTTTATTCCTTTTTTTGATGCATGTGTAAATCAGTTTCACTACTTAGACACTGTAGAAACAATGTTTGTTCTCACTGTGACCAAAATAAAAGATATTGGCGTAGAGAAAGGACTTACATGAGTCTCTGATAGGTGCCATCCTGATAGGACTGGTTGGTGAGGTAGGGCACATAAACCATTTTGAAGCGCTGACAGTGTCGAGCAATAATGTCACACACTGTGAAGTGCATCATGTCTGATTCCACTCGCTCCTCCAGCTTTGATAGGAAACTAAAAAAAATGAAAATATTTCATTCAGAGCCATTTTAAATGCATCAGCCCCACAGATTTATGACGCTTTACTTTCCAATCACATCGTGGTTTGACAAACACAAATTTTATTGGATAATGTGTGAATGTAAAAGCAGAGACTTCTCAGATTTATAACTGTAAAAGAAATTGTCTAACCTGTGGCTTATGGCTCGAACGTCAGCCAACCGGGAGAACAACCAGTTTCTGTCCTGGGTGGTCAACAGTTTCCCCAACTGTTTGGACTTTACAAAGTGTTCCACAACGATGTCCAAACTGCGGCAGTAGGAAGCTTCTGAGGTTACAACTTCAAACCGTACCTTGAAAGTGAAACTATAGGAATTAATATTGAGCAAGTGACAGTTGCACAATAAGTATCATCTTATAACCCTGTAGCTGTTAAATGCTGGGAATTTTCCAAGAATCACTGTTTCAATAAGTCAAGGTGCCTCCCATGCAGCCCTCTTTAGCTCACGGGCAAAAAGCAGCATTTCCAGAGACACGTGTGTTTATGTGACGAGAGTCTTCTGGCAAGCAGCGCCAATAAAAAGTGGATTGATGGGTGTGTTATTCTGGGATGTGGCAAGACGGAATATTCTGGTTAAATGTGTTTAGAAGGGTGACGCAACAACAGTGACAAGATGACTCATAAAAGTCACACAATTTCTGATAAATCACTATTGGATTGTGAAAGCAGCTAGCGTAAATTAAATACAACAAAACAATTACTGATTCAAAAAACTATCTTCAATCTAAACTGTACTTACACAATATAATTTCCATAGAAATCTTTGGTTGTGACACAGAATGTGATACACATACGCATGACTGTAGTTTTGATTCCATTGAAATCAAACAGGATTCAATGAGCTTGACTTAGTGAGAAATGCTACTGGAAAAAGTCAACAAATGCATCCTGTGTTGACCCCTGTGGGAAAATTGCTTCTTTGAATTTAAAATCACAACTACGCATATAAACACAAGGACGTCAGGGACGCATGGCAGTAATCTGTGGGCAGTGGGATTCAAACCAGCGAACGTGGGGTTACAAGCTCAGTTTTGTAATCTCAAGAGCCCCACTCCCTTCTTACGCAGAATATAGGAAATATGGCAAATCAAAATGTGCATTTGACGGTAAACTTTAATAAACTACTTATCAGAAGAGTGGATGCCTGAACCAGGTTGGTTTAAATCCCCAACATCCCCAGCAAACCACAACAGGATTACAAGTTACTGGATGGAAAAACACTGGCATTGCATTTACTTCTCCGTCAACTTCAGTAATATCACAGGGTGAAACTCCGTTTTGGGAATCAAACGGTGAGAAGACGTGTCTAATATACCTCCTGCAGCCGCCTCTGGTCATCTGTGAGATCCTCCAGCTCAGTGCTGTTCCTGACAGCCGGCAGGTCTCGCCACAGGGACGGTGACTGCGTCAGTGAGATGGACAGACGGGGAGACGCTGGCCTGCCTCCACTCCTGGGGGGCACCGGGAGGGGCAAGCTTTGGACACTGGTGATGGAGCCCGTGTGGGACAAGGAGTGGGGAGGCAGGGGAGGCAGCGGTCTGCAGGCGGGAGGAGGCGAGGGGGCAGGAGACGCTGTGGTGTCCTCGCACACAGAGAGGGCATTGGAGCGGGACTGACGCAGGATCTCAGAGTTCTGCGCCTCCTCGCTGTACTGCTGGTAGAGCTGCGCAACATCTGGGTTGAAGAGGGGCAACAAAGGCAAGGGGAAGGTGGAAAACAAAAGTCGAGGGTGAAACATACGGAAAAGGAAGGGAAAAGGAACAGATACAGACAGGAACCGTGTTGGTGAAGAGAGATGTTTGCTTTTGACATTCCTTTCACACATACTTGTCAGAACGCTACTTCTCAGAAGCAGCAGCTGTTTTTTCCGCCCCCTTAAGTTTTTTTGAGATATGAATACTTGCAGGAACCTGTCTGCGGCGTGCACAAACGCACTTAAATTTCCCTTCATGTATGAACATACACTGCTGTCCCACTTTTCGCAATAGCCATGTGAAGGATTCTTCAAGAGAACTGCTTCCATTTTTGATTATTAGGCAGATAAGGTTTCAGAAGGTGTGAGCTAATCGTAAGCCATGCACAGATTTCCTTTCATTTCCTTATGTTGTTTGACTTCTCAGCCAACGCGAGTTGAGAAACAGATAAACAGTCAGCGAGCTCGCGTTCACACTGATATGAATCACACAGTCTGGACGGGAAACGCTCCTCCAAGTCATGATTTTCCCGACTGCAATCAGTCGATCTGACCCTTAGAAAAACATTACTACATTGCTTATGTCTAGTTTTCTGATAATCATGCTACTGAAATGAAGTTCTTGATTAAGTTGTGAAAATGAAAGTCCATTTTCAAATAACAGTTGATCACAATAGGCTTGACTTACTCTTCAGATGTTTGAACAGGATTTTAAAATCTTTTAAATGACACGAATGAAAGGAAAATTGTGTTCAAGCAGATACTCACTGAAAAACCTGGAGTTTCTCTTCTGTCTGTTGATCGTTTCCAAAACATTTCTACAGTGCCAAGAATAACAAAAAGAGTATTTAGTGAGAAATGCATTCAGAAAAATACCAGTCAGAGTGAATCATGTGCATTCAAGTTCAAATATCTTCAAACAGGTAAATCTAAAAAAAAAAAAAAAATAGTAATAATAATAGACAGAATTATTTATTATTTAAATTGGAACTGTGAATCTAAATATATTTCAGGTTACCATTTAGTTTTGTTATTTATACTTTTAGCTTATATGTCTAGGTAATAAATATAAAACTAAGATCAGATATTGGAGGCTGTTTCAACGTTCAACTGGTCCTTTTAGCACCATATATCTTCAGAAGTTGACATCTTTGTTGATTATATCCGATGTCTCACTGCAGTCAATATGAGACAGAAGCAAATTAGAAAGCCTGATTTCATTGTGAGATGGGGGGATAGTTATGAGCCTCCAAATACCTGTAATGACACTTTCTAAGTGACTATGTACAGATTATTTCATTCATCAGAATATAATGAAATGTTACCATTTCTATTTTACAGCTATGTCTGCTGCCAAACTTGAATCTTCCTAAAATAAGAAAAATAAAAAAACAGAACAAAAAAAAACCCCCAGACATCTTTTCATATCAATGTAGGAGTCATTATTGAGGAGACTCACCTTATCTCCACTTCTCCCCAGCTTTTGCTGCCTTCATCTTCATCATCTGGAATATAATAATATCCATTTGTGGAAATGTTATACAGCAACATATCACCTGTACGGTGTACTCTAATGTACTAGAAACTACAACAAACAGTCTAAATAAATAAATAAATAAATAAATAAATAAATAAATAAATAAATAAATAAATAAATAAATAAATAAATAAAAAGCTATTAAATTAGTGAAATAACTGAATCAGTAACTGTAAAATTACAATAACATTAGTATCTTTTCAAACTCCTGCTTCTGTTGCGTCTCAAAACAAAATCAAGTTGAGCCTTTGAGCTCATGCTTCTGGGTTTTCTTGGCTTTCTCCGCCCCCTCATTTCCCCACCCACATGCAAGTCTGACGCGTTTTCCAGCTTAGTGGTAATGAAGTACATCAACCAGCGTGTTGATAGTGTCACAGAGGTGATGTTTGGCCTAGATTTAATCGCCCTGTGACTGAAGTTCAAATGTAAACAAAAAAAACCCAGAGACGGAGCAAATGACAAGATTGTGATCAAAGTGAAAAGTGCAAAATGAAAAGAAAACCCATTTGCTAGGTAAGCAGGGTAATCTGAGAAATGTCTGTCCTTCTGATTAGATGGTTAAAATAATTAGTTATTTTCAATGATTTGAGATTAGGTTTGGAGAGAAAATGTAAAAGAAGAGAGGTGAGCAGCTTTTTGAGATCACTGGAGAAGATTTGATTTGAATAGACACTACATTTCCACCCTTTACCCTCTTTTTACCTGTGACAGAGAATATTCTGGTTCTGCGATCCCTTCCAACACCTTCCTCTTCTTCCCCCTGTACATGCTCTCCATTTCTTCTTTCAGTGGTTCTACGGAATCCCCTTCTTCGCAGTCGAACTTCAGGACCCAGATCCCGAAAACTGCAGGAGCTTGTCACAGTCCCCGTTTTCAATTCTGCGGCCACCTCCGCCTCCTTCTCCTCCTCCTTTCTATCCACCTCCGTCTCTCCTGCCGTCAATCTTCCTGCCTCCTGCTCAGCGTCCCAATTTCCAAACGCTTCCCCCTGCTGTTCCTCCTCACTGTCATCTAGTCCGCCTTCCACCTCCTCTCTGGAGGGGCTGAGGAGGTCAGACTCACTTTGGTAATTAAGAATGGGGCAGCTGTTCGGCTTGTACAGCGTTTTGCTTACACTCAAAAACATCTTCACTTCCTCCTCTCTCCTCTCCTCAGCGTCGGTTAACTCGAGCTCATTAGAGCCGTCTTCTCCCATTCTCACCTCAACTTCTTCCTCCTCTAACTGAACTGGACCCGGACGCGCAGTCTGTTTGTCCGTGCCGTGATTTTCCTTCCTCTCAGTGTCTAGCGGTGTGTCAGCATGAGTGTGTGCAGATGTTACAACATGCATGGCTGTGTACTGGTCAGCATGCATGACATCCTGGCTCTGCCCCATACCTCTCAGTCCCTCCACCTCCATCAGATCGTCCTCCTCCAGCTCGGGCTCCGAGTGCTCTTCATCCGCCGTCACCTTGAAAACAGGCGGCTCCTCTAGTGTCCCTTGTGCAACCCTGTGTTGTTGTCGTTTGTTGTTCTCTATCTCAGACTGGTTGATCCCTTGATCCTCTCGTGCCCCCGTATTTGTTTCGTCCTCTATGTGTTCACCCGAGGGCCCCAGAATCTCACGCACTACATTTTTAGCCCATTTAAGGTGTGGGGCTTGGGAATGTCGCTTGGGTTCCTCGGACAGGCTCCAAGCACCACTTAATCTGATCCGAATGGCTTCCACCTCATCTGGACTCATCGCTCCATTGTTTATCTGATCCAAGAGAGGTTGGATTTGTTCAAAATTCACCTGGGAAAAAACATCTGGATAGGGATTACTTGGGACTGGTGATGTTCGCGCTTCTCCCAGCTCTTTAGTTTTCTCCCGCCATTCTTTAAGGAGTCTTTCTGTCTGCGAGTCCCTATTCAAGGACTCAAGTGGGGAATCTACTTTGCTCTTCACATCATCTGTGAGCAATTCTTCTTTTGGTGCATGAGGCTTACTTTCCATGTCCTCACGGTTTCTGACAGGATGTTCATCTCTGCTCAACGTCAGAGACAAGTCATCATCAGACTGCTGTTTGACATCATTGCCGTGCTGATCATAATCTTCTGATGTTGGGTTATTCTTTTCCACTCCTGAGCGAGGAAGAGTTTGGCCGATCACACAGAAGATGTACTTTTGCTGCTTTTCTCTCTCCTCATCACCTTCATCAACATTTTGCTCCTTCCCCATTGTCCATTCTGTCCTCTGCTCATCTCCCTCACACCCCTTGGAGCCAGCAGGTGAGTGATCTTCATGAGGATGTCCATCATCCCAGGATTCCTGACAGTCCTTAAACTCTTCATCGCTTTCCTTCTCACAGTCTTCATCTCCACCACTGGACACGGTCACGAAGCCGTCCTCCCCCGACAGCATTCTCTCTCCGTCTTGCTTCCACCCTGTGTCACTTCCTCCTTCACTCTCGGAGCGAGCCCAGTAGTCGCTCCCTCCCTCTTCCTCTCTGTCACTCTCCTCTGTGTTATCTGTCACGCTCTCCCACTCTGCATCCTTCTGCCAGCTTCCCTTCATCCTTCCATCACTGTCAGACAGATGTTTCTTTGCTCGCTTATCTCTCTCTCTCTGGATTTCACCCTCCTCCTCCTCCTCCTCCTGGTCGACACTTACTTCTTGTGTTTCCCTCTCTATTCCACCTCTGTCGTTGTCTACCCCCGCCTGCCTTTCTTTGCAATGACTTTGCTCCAATTGTACGTCATCTGGTTCCTCTTTTACTCTTTCCCTCTCCGTCTGTGACACACTCCTCTCTTTTTCTCTCCCCCCATCTTTTCTTTCTCTGTTGCTTTCTTTCTCTAGAAACTCTTCTTTCCTATTCTTGCTCCTCTGTGGGTCTAACCACATCCTTCTCTGTTCTGGGTCATTGTGTCCCACCTCTACTCTGTTTCTGTGTTTGTCTTTTTTCATTTCCTGTCTCTCCCCTCTTTCAGCACCTTTCTCCAGATCTCTCCGTCTTCCACCTTTCATCTCCCTCAACTCCATCTCATAACGGTCCCTGTCTCTGTGGTACCTCATGTCATTGTCCATGTCGCTGCTCCACTCGCCGCTGCTTTGGGCTCGTGGCGATGCCCTGGAGGATGAATCCTTTGGGGACCGGCTGCTTTGGCCCATCATGTCAGCCCGTCTGGGATTCACATCCCTTTCTCTTCTTTCTCTATATCTATCATCCTCTCTTCTGTCATTCGGCAACACTCTGTCATCCCTGAAGTCTCTCTCCCTCCACCCGTCACTCTCCCTGTCTGCCGGTCTTGCTGCTTTCCTGTCATCCTCTCTGTATCTGTCTTTCTCTCCCTTCCTCCTGGAACTATCCTCCTCTCTGTCCCTGTTTCTCTGTCTGTCCTGCTCTCTGTGTACCTGCCTATCTCGATCTACCTCCCTCGCAGAGTTTCCCTTGATGTCCCCCTCACTTTTGCTTTGTTGATACATCAACTCCTCTCTCTCCCTGTCCCTCACTCTTTCCCTCCTCAGCTCTCTCTCGTCACTGTCTCCCTCACTCCTGGTGTCCCGCTTTCCCTCGCTCCTGTGAGTCTTCTCTCTCTCTCGTCTCTTGTGTGGTGAAGGTACTCTGGCCTCCCTATCGCTCACGTTAGGCTTGAGTTTTTCTCTTTTCCCATCTATATCTCTTTCTTCTGCGTTCCATGAATCTACCATTTCTCGTCTTCTTCCATGAAACACATCATGCTCCCGATATCTTTCCTTCTGATGCAATGATTCATCTCCTACTTTTCTCCTTCCTGTACTTTTATCTCCTTCTTTAGGCCTACTTTTGACCTCACCTCTTTCCCTCTCCCTCTGCCATGCCCTCTCGTGTTCACGTTCCCACTTATCTGTCTCAGCTCTTTGGGGCCGTTCTCTCTCCCTCCTGTCTGCTCTGTCTGTAGTCGATATGATTCTTCTATTATGGTCTGTATCACCTTTTCTCATTCTTGGAAATGTGTCACCTTTCCTTTTCCCCCTTTCTACATGGTGATCACTTTCTTCTAAATTTGACACTGGCCTCCCCTTTCTGCTCCGATCATCTTGCCTCCTCTCCCTCTCTCTCCTCTCTCTCTCCTCCTCTCTGAGCCTGGGTGCAGGAGCTCTGTCTCTATCGTAGTATCGGTCCAGCAATTCCAATTCTCTGTGTCTTGGTTTGTCTCTCATTTTCACAGTGTTAACAGCCTCCTTCCTCCAGTTTTCTTCTTGTTCGCCATCTCTCTGTCGCTCCAAATGTGTTGTCAGCACTGGCCTGGGACTTGGATCCCGGGAGAGTTTTCCTCCTGGCTGTAGCTTGTGGTCAGGCATGTCTGAGCGAGAAAAAGTGTCAAAGAGGTTGCAGCTGGGTCATTTGGTCCCCATAGTACCATAGTTTGGAAACCTGGAAGACAGCAACACTTTAAGTTTGACAATGATTCAAGCAATTATCATGAACAAATTATCAACATGCAGGTTATATAACATTGAAGCAGGACACTCGAGGAACCTTAAACACTTAATTAGTGCCGAAACAATAAGGCATAACTTGTTTCTCTGACTGATTTTTTCTTCTGAAACATGATGCATTCTGCAACAATTTACACGGGTTTGCAGTTTGTATCAAATTTCGTCTTTGAAATACTTTTAATTTATGAGCTTGAAGTTGCAAAACAGTAACTTTTACAGGAAAAGGGAAGAAGCAGGCCAGAGAAAAGGTGGCACCCTCTCAGAATTCTCAAAGAATGCAACACAGACCTGCAAAGCTCAGCATACCAAAAGGAGCCTTTCAGAAAGCAAGGGCCTGTGACACATAGGCACGGCATGTAGCATGTAAACCCTAAAGTGGACAAGACCTAATCTGTGTTCAACGCAAAAGCAGAAGTGGCCATCTTAAAATCATGAAGAAAAAACTCCAAACTGACTCACCTGATTGTAGTGTCCTTGACAGATCTGTGGTCTCCCCCCTCAGATCAAAAACATGGCATTGCACAACAGAGAAAATGTAATTCCTTGCCTTCACATCGTCTTGACTGACATAACCGTCCTTCCTTTTTTCCTCAAAAAACCCTCAACTGCTTTTTTTCTCGTGTCTCAGGACTTAATGTTTACGCACGAGCTCTTGCTTTTCCCTCTTGCTGCCTCTCCCCACCTCTTCTCCTTCCTCAAATTCCCAAACAAGTCTCAACAGATTGACACTTATCTTTCCCCTCCTCTTTCACTCACTGTTGTCCTCTCGGTCACTGGAGCTGCTGCTGGATAATGGGGAAATCTCTCATAAATCAAGCAAACGTCTGGCCGTGTATGTCCACTGCTTCAGTCCCTCACACTGCGGACATGAACAACTCCCTGGCTATGAAAAAAAACCACAAAAAAAAAAGGCCACAACACACTCCTCTCTCCTGCCCCATTCCTGTCTCACGAAATCCAGGAAGTGCACCTCCTTGGTGAGCCTTTCTTTAAGCAGTGATTGGCTGATATGGAGCAACCGGGTGTGTCAGCACAAGACACACACAGCCAGGTAAGAAGTATGATAATGCAAGGAGAGCCCGGGGGGAGGGGAGAAACACTCAGGGAGAACAGGCACTCTGGAGGAAAGCTCTCACAGGCCTATAAAAACGTCCCTGCATTCCCCTGTGAGAAGCAGGGGTAGAAAGGAAATACTTGTGATTACAAAAACACAATGAAGTAATCATAGAAGAGGAAACCAGCGGAGGAGTATTACAAGTGTTATCTGTAAATGATTTGTTTTACAGGAACTTTGTTGACTGAGCAATGAGGACAGCTGTGTCATGACTCAATCTTTTTTTTTCACTCCAGTTGAGTACATCAGGAACTTAAATGCTCACTGTTTACCTGACGAAGACCACTCAGGGTTTATTTACTAACCTATGACCCATCGGATTGAATTTCTCTGCAGCCCACTACAGTTGTTATGTTGGGTTTCTAAAGAGACCTGGTGGAAGAGAGCCTCTGACTTCACAGGAGGCCGCAAGAGTTTGTCTGCTCTGAGGTTGTCAAAATGTCATTGGCACATATATAGGAAAATCATATTCAGACAAGCTGTCAAATTTAAAGCAGACCTGAGAAGCTCTGGATGTTTGGTTTTTTTTTCAAACGTTGATCAGAGTGCAGCTGCTTGGATTTGTATTGGTTAGTATTCACAGCTCACAGCAAGAATATCCTCTGCATGAGAAGTGGACTTGGGATCGTTAGTTCACAGGTTCGAATCCCACAGCTGACGTAGTTCCTGAGAACTACGTCAGACCCTTGACCCCCATCGGCTTCCCAGCGTGCCGTAAAGTGGCCACACCTTCGCATTTAGAAATAGGATTGGTCAATGTGGAGAAAAAAAGGCATTTCCCCAAATAGATCAATAAAGTATGGCTTTAGTTTTATTAGTATCCTGCCTTCAACTACTGGCAGCGAGAATTCCCTCGAACTCTTAGGAACCTAAGTTGGATAAAGCTGAATAAATGATGCTTATGAATAAAAAAGTTATTCTCCCATCTATAGAGACACTTCAAATACGGTTGGTAACCACAGGTAATGTGGTATTTCCCAGGTGTGATTTTGTTCCTTTCTGCATATACGGTATGTATCAGTGTGCAAATTAGTGAGTTCAGTACATTGTGCTTGTAAAAGAGATTACTTCTTCATGATGGGAAACATTTCAGCTTCAATTTCACATTTCAGCTTTTTTTGTATTTTTGTATTTTCACGTTTCAGAAACAACTACTTGAACTCTCAATTATTCTCTTATACTCTATACTTGTTCTCATCTTGAGTGGAGATTTGAATAAAGGCGGTTGAAGACATGAAAAAAATCTATAAATAGAAGTTTAAGACTTAGTGTGAATATTAGTATAACAATGGAACAAATACGACTGAATGCTTCCTGTGTCTGTATTCATCATGAATCCCTGACTGTTTAACATTGAGCAAACAAGATTAAATTATCATCAATAATTTTATTGTATCCAGCGCAGCAAGTAAACAGACGAGGCCTTGTTTCATTGTTCAGACAAATCATCATGTGATCAAAAGTTCTGCAGGTTTGAGTCTGTCTTGCATTCAGGGTCATGCTGATAAGATAGACACACATGATACAGGGAACAATTTACTAAAGAAGCTGTGTGCCTCCTTAAGGTGACCAACTTGAAATACTAATTCAATCAAAGCAGTGCACTGGATACAAAGGTCCTCTATTTATTTAGGGTCTAGTATTATTTGTGGTGGTAGATAACGGATGGATGGATGGATGATATCATTTGCATGATAACAGATTATTGTTTTAACAAATTATGTGATAAAAGATTGAATGTGATTAAGATGATGTTGGAAATTCTTTCAACATTTATTTCTGGTTTGTTTTTGCTCTTTAATTAGTGTCATGTCTGTCTTCTATTCTGCTTTCTTCACTTTAAGGGCACAGACACTGGAGTCAATCCCAGCTGACTTTGGGTAAAGGCAAGGTAAACCCTGAATAGCCCGCTCGTCCATCAAAGGGGAAACAGAACTTCAGAGAATTTATAGTTAGAAATTAGCCTCTAATGCATATTTCTGGACTGTGGGAAGTGTAGTGTTTCAGTACTTGAGACCAGTCTTGGTTTTTTTCAAGATCTTGTCCTTGGCATTTGCTGGTCTTGACTACATCACTACAGGGAGGAAACGGCAATACATGAAGAAACAAAACACAGACTCTCGCCACAGAAAGACCCCACTCTTGGACTGAGGGCTGGAAGTTCATGGCCTGAGCCTCCTACCCTCATCTGTCCACAGCGAGTGGATTTATGTATGTTTGCTTGTTGCTCTATCATTTTCACCCATTCTATCCTATAACTCCAACCTGCACAGTAGGAACCTCTGACCATGGTTCTGTAGGTTTCATCCTGTTAAAATTTAGTTTTTGCTTTCCACCATTACTTGTGGAATGTGGAATTATGTCTTGAGATGGCCGTGTTGTACTTGGTGCTGAAGAAATAAAACTGAATTGCATTGAAGATTGGCAACAACTGCACTTTCCCATTAATTAGCAAAGCTCTATTTATTAATTATAAATGATAGCTGGGTTGTTGTTTTTTTTTTTTTTAACTTTATGGAACTTCCACTATTTAGGAGCTTGGATGCGCCAGAGGATTAAATTCTTCATGCATTTCACGGTGACGTTGTTTGGATGAAAAGTGTAAAAGATGTGTAACGATGGAGGCGGAGGCTCAGACTTTCGAGCGCGCGGCTCCGTCGCTGCTGTTTAATCTGCGCCTGCGCGCGCAGCGTGAGGCTGCAGTCAGCTGACGCCAGTGCGGAGCGACTCTCAGCTGCCGCTCATTGGTCGCGCCTCGTTTGGACGGTCACATGCGCACACGTGTCTCTGTGTTTAGTTTCACTTCCGCACTCCAACTCCTGTCCTGGAGACTGTTAGCTGCGGGGACACTCCACTGCTTTTGAGGGGACTGAAGCGTTTGTCCCGGGCTGAAGCAGCAGGGTGACTCGTGCCAACGTCTGCGGCTCCGTACGGATCCACTCCATCACACCTGTGCGCGCGCACACCCGCCCAGTGGCCCTCCGGGTGAACCAGGAAGAGACCTCCGCTCCAGGAAGACAACTTGAACTGGCTGCATTTTAAACTCACTTTGTCTGCCACCGTTTCAAATATTAGCACGCCTTTTGCGACGAATCGCCGTAGAAGTCACCATGAAGGTAGGTGCGCGACTAATTTAGTGTTTGTTTTTTTCCTCACGAAAACTTGGTGCCTCACGCGCACACAACAGGACGTGTTGACCTGCACATGTTTGACAAACAAGGGAAGTCCGCCCATCTTTTGCATTTTCTTTTTTATTTCACCCCCCAAAAACCATCGTTCGTGTCGTTAACCAGTTACTATTGCAATGTGTGCGGAATATAATCTATAAATATTAGGCAGATCATTTCCTTTCAGTTGTGTTTTAATTGAGGAACTAAGTGAGCCAGCTTGAAAAAAAATCCTTAAACATAGTTTTTTTTCCAAGGTAATACAATAACTACAAACCTTCAGTATAAGTTGATGTATCATTTAAACATTTTATGAGATATTTTACTTTTATGACCAATAAACTAACTTTTACAAAGCATCAAAGTAGAAACGTGTGTGTACTAAATATAAACTTTCCGAAAGTTTAGCTGTTCGGATTAAATTGTGTGACAAATCCACGATTCCACTGTATTGTAAGTGTTTTTTTTTTATGGACTTTTATAAATACTTGGAATCACAAGTGTACCTGGTGACCTTTTCTAAGTGACTATTATCAATCAATTGTAAAAAGCAAAAGAAAATTCATATCTGAAGATGATTTTGTCTTGTCAAACTTTCATGTATTTGGCCAAAACTTCAACACACAACTTACAAATGCTATCTTTTGAGATGCTGCAAGACATGGTAGATGTGTCTTGATTTTCCTTGTCTGGCAAAAGGGTCAGCTCCTAAAATGTTGCCTTCATATAAATAGTATGGATAATAAGCTGACTGATACTGTATTTTTTTTTTCCACATATGATTTCATATTGCCAAACTACCACAACTCCAAAATATTAAGTGATCATATTGGTACATTGCTTTCTTTGCACGTAGTTTTTAAAGGTAAACATTTTACCTTCATCTGTTCCAGGTGTGGAGCAATCACAGAGGAGCGTCTTACCTTGTGTGGACTCTGGCGGTCCAGCTGGTCCTGTATGGAAGTGGCGCTCATGCCACCGAGGGCACTAAAAACTGCATACTGTTCTCGAAGTCCAATTTGGAACAGAACGCCCTCAGTCGTCTGGAGCCGCTGGCCAACAGAAGGTAAGAAATTAGCAAGCTGCATATCAACATATTCAGGCCCACCAGTACCGTTTATTATCAGCTAATAAGCAGGACTTATTGAGAGTTAATCCAACTTTGGCAGAAGAAATATCACCTTATTATTACCGCATGTGCCCTTCCCATGCAACCAAACACTTCACTTCACTCTGCAGTGCAAGTTCCCAACTAATATAACCAAAGCAGCTGCTCATCAACTTCTTACAGTTTCACCAAATTCTACAAATAATAAAACTGAGTTTCTAATGAGCAACATGTTACATTCTGCCTCTAATCTCTTTTAAATTGGATACATTTCACTAGATTGATTATAAATGGATGAAGGACCTCCCTTTTCCTGTTGGCCAGTCAGACCTGGAACCTGCACACAAAGAGCACATTAACTATTACAGCAGCGAATAAATAAACAATGAAATCAATATTATGTAAGTATCTTCTGATCTTTGGGCCCACTATGCAAGCATTTCAAATTAGTGTAATAATGATGACTTTATGCTTTTTCGCAACCAAAAACAAGTAGGCATGCCAGGCGAGCAGGCCAGAGGCTGTGCTCTGTGACTCCAGCTTATTTGTGCAAAATCCTGTTCCACAATCGAGGGCAGAACTTCAGTCGCAGCCGTTATTATGCAGCACTTTGATGTATGTCATGGTTATAGCGGCTGCTCACTTCAAACCAGTGTGCAACATGATAACTCATCGCTCCGTTAACAGCAGAGAACGCACTCCCAAGTTTGACAGCAATCCTCTTACAACACATTTTGTCACAAAATGAGTCAAAATGGTAGCTGTCATAGAAATAGCAAGGAAAAATGTAAGCAGAGTAACGACACGGTTTTATATGGAGCAAGGAAAGGTTTGTCTCTTTTATAAAAAAGAAAGGGGGAAAAAAAACATGTAGATTTCATGTGGTGAATTTGTTTTTGTTTTTTTTAAATTGCAAATATTAAATTTTTTTTTGGTGTGCCCTCCTCTGCTTCCCTTCTTCGTGATGTTTAAATGTACTTGTGTGCATGCTGTAGGTATAAAAGCTGTTTTTCGGGCTCCCCGACGTGGTGCAGCAGTATGGCCCCTCTCATCATTGTTCTAACGGACTCTGTCGTCGTCTCTTCCAGCTTTACAGGACAGAGCAAAAATGGAGAGGACAGTTATACGTATGTCTTCCAGCTGTGTGGGGATGCAGACGGTGTTCCAGGCGCTGGGGTTATTCAAAAGGGCGGCAAAGAGGCCAAGCCTAAAATCATTGGCAAATATAATGCAACACAGGCAATTGGAGGAAGTAAGACGCTGCAGAATATTTGAGTTTTTCCCCCTTTATTTGATCTAAAATGTGTTTTTAGTGTAACCTTAGGTATAGTTTAATCTTTTTTTTAAGATAAATTCTGAGCATTCTAAGTATCTTTCAGAAAAAATTAAAAAAATAAACTAAACTGGCTTGTGTAATGAGTTTGTGTTGGTTGTTGACATTCTCTTGCCTGTGCAGGTGACTGGGTGATGCTGATCTACAGAAATGGCGAAGCATATGACCAACACTGTTCTGGTGAAATGAGGAAAGCCATCATTATGATCTCCTGCGACAGGACTAAATCAGCGGTAAACAAAATGCAGACTGATTTATTGATCATCTGATTTGGGTTTTTAAAAAAAACTCAGAACATTTTAATTCTTAAAACCAAATTCATGAAATATTCAAAAGATTTTGGAGATGATTTGTGAGCTCATGTTTTCTCATTTCCATTGTATTCTGAGTGTCAGAGATGTACCTGTAGGACTGAATCTGGTCAAATGTATCTTGTTTTTGTTGACTGATATTCCACACCTTCATTTACTCATCATTGCATGTTATTTCTGTTTCCTCCCAGGATGATTTGCAAGTTATTCTGGAAGACCGTGACAAGGAGCACGACTGTTTTTACTTGTTTGAGCTGGACACCAGTTTGGTGTGTCCAGTTATAGAATCTCGGCTCAGTGCCGGCTCCATTATACTCATCATGTATGTATTTCGCGCCTGATTACACAAAAGCCCTCATTTCAAAGCATGTGAAATAAATGAGTAATAATTCTGACCTCTGTTTGTTTTTTTCTTTTTTTCCCCTCCAGTGGTTTCTGTCTTCTGGCCGTTTACCTCATCGGAGGTTTCCTCTACCAGCGGCTGATTGTTGGAGCCAAAGGGATGGAGCAGTTCCCCAACTATACCTTCTGGGTGGAGTTTGGCAACCTAACTGCGGTAAGCCCCATTAGTTGTTTTTATTTGTTTGTTTGTTTTTCAATCTCCAAGTGCTTGAAGGCCCATTTATGCTTCTGCGTGCGTTTTTAAATCTTAACATTCATCCCAGTCTTCTTACTCCTATGAATCACTTGCCTTTGTATGATTGATCGGCGAAATGTCAAACAGCAGTGGTGCAATTTAATGCAGTTTAATCTATAAGATCAACAGTCCTCCCAATGAGGTGTGTGGGTGTGTGTGTGTGTGTGTATATGTATATATATATATATATATATATATATATGTGTGTTCATTTTGCTGGTTGCACATGAACTGAGCTGCACTGCCGCTCTGACATTAATGGCGTTATGCTGATGCTGCGCATCTGCAAGCTCCCAGGATACCAAATTACGCAGGAGACGCTTTGAGCATAAGTTGGCATTTACTCATCAGGGTGGACAGCTGCCATGCAACGTTCTTGCACAACATTGCATGGGAGAAACGTGTCGTTCATTGTCCTGCAGCAGGACTCGTGAACCGGCGCAGCTGGGGATTCGAACCACAAAAGATAAGATTAGACAATCGGCACTAAAGCCTGAGCCACTGATGCCTTAAATATCAGTATTTGGATTTTTGACCAGCTTTGTCTTTCCCCTTTCTCACAGGATGGATGTGACTTTGTGTGCCGATCTAAAAACCGAGACGAAGCGCCGGCGTACAGGGGAGTGACGGCAGAGCCTTTAGAAGACGAGCAAGACGAGAGAGACGACCACTTACTACCTATGTGACCTCAGTGTCTCCGAAATTGGCCAGAAATCTTCACTGTGTGATGGGGTTTACTCTTTCACGGCTCAGATGAAGTTACCGGTAGGCACAAGTCTGCTCCGCTTGGCTGGTTTGAGTCTGAGCTTTGGACACTTGGCGTGGATTCCAGACTTGTGCCTACAGTGACTTCAGTCTGATTTGTTTGTCATGTAGAAGGATGTTACTCACCGGTCTGACAGAACCCTTCTCTTCTTCCTAGCCTATACATTTCATTCAGCTGTTGGATGACAAACAAATGAGCGACTTACATGTGAGAACATAAAAGTAACTTGTCCGCTGAAGTCTGTCGGAAAAGGGGAGAAATTCTGGAGTTGAGTTTTCTACATGATGTTTCTGCTTTTTTCATTATGGATTCCTGTTTGAGGATTGTGTATGCTGCAGCAAGCTGCCCATCATGGTGTCTGTCTTGTTGCAGATTACACAACATACGTGTGCTTTTGCTTGTGTAATTTGGCTTTAATAATATGTTTTGTGTTGAGAGTTAGAACTGTGGTCTGTGAATATAAAGGTTTGATCGTAAGTACAGTGGGTGTACCTACAACAGCTTTGCCACACGTGTGGATGTCCATACAAGAACCAAACGTTAACCAGATTGGATTTTTCTTTGGGCTTTGTCATCGCTCCCACTTTATTGGGAATAGTGTTCCAAATGATGGTCATGTCCCTCTGAAATATTTTCTAAGTAGCTTTCTGTGTGGAAACTGGCCTTGGCAACAACTGTTCATTTAATGTTCGTCGTCCAGGTCGGAACATCTCTCAAATTAATTCAGAAAACGTTCAGAGTCAATTACTCGACATGCAAATTAAAGTTCAACATTGCATAGAAATGACAGTGTTTCCCACATAAATGCAATCGTACAGTAAAAGAAAATTATAATGCATTTCTATGAAGTTTACAATTCATAATTTATAGAAAAATGTAACCTAAAGGTATAATATATGAATTTTCAAAGAAATAAAAATACAATTTATTGTAAACCTAAACTGCTCAAAATGCCCCAAAATTGAGACTTAACATTTTGGTATTAAAACAGAACTGCTGGCCTCAAAATGACCAAAACACAGAATGCAGTGCTGCAAAACCAACTATGTTGTCTGTTGGATTGTGTTTGACCAGACTTTCAGCCTATGTTTGCAGTAAAATACATGGAATGACAGGATGCATAGTGGCTTCTGTATCGTAATTGTGGAAAAGTTACTGTTTTAAGTACATTATTATTGAGATTTGTAATATTTTTACGTAAATCTAGATATTAATGCTGCTGAGGACTAAACCAGGCTTTTTGATCTTCATGGAAAAGTTATTTTGGAGGACAATTTCACAGAATGGAGTTACAATATAACGGTCAATGTGAGCACTTCTATTTGTTTTGGTTTGTTGTTAGTGATTACATTTCTTTGCTTTATTTGAATTATTTCCAGGATTATGATATGGTGGAAATGGTGACACCTGTGGTTGTAGTGATTTGAGCAGCATCTAGGATAGCATGCTGTATGTCTGGCTTGAAATTTGTTTTAAGTTGTTGACCTTTGTTTTCTGATTGGATTGAAATAAATTCTAAAAAAATGTGTATGATCCATTTTGGGGGGTGAACTAGCAAACTGGCTTTAAGAGTATATGTTTGTTTTTTTTAATCTTTTAGCCATTTCAATACTTATGTGACACATGCACACTCATCAGTGATGACACCTCCCGTGATTGTAAACCACTGTGGGAAGCTTGTGGTTCAATTTTACTCCTGACTCTACAAACTTTCTCCAGTACCAATATTTTTGCTCTTAAACACTGCACTTCATCTGTACATGTGTACAAAATGCATTTAAAAATGTTACTGATATGGTATTTTATTCTTTCAATATTTGTCACCATGAATATTCACTGTGGGCAGTACCTGAAAAAGTTGATTTTCATCCAAGAAGAATACAAAATCATCTGGGTTTTTTTTTTGTTTGTTTGTTTGTGGTCCTTATGTTCATGAAATGGCTAAACATATGCTGCAGGTGGCGCTTTTCTCCTTTAACGCCAGTTTTTGCAGTCTGGTTGTACACACGACAAGACGAAGAAGAAAAAGGGGGCGGAGTTTGATTGGAGGCAAAAAATCCTTCCAAGTCAGTTTTTTTTTCTTCCTCATTTTGGCACTCAAAACTAAAGTTGGACTTGGAACCTGTTTGCATTAAACTGTGATCAGAACCGAAAACCCGTGAAGAGGTAAACCAAGTAGTGTATTTAAACGCTTGACGGGCTCGGCGGGTTGCTCGCTCTCTGCCTGCAGAAAACAGCTAGCATTGCTAATTGGTTAGCCTAACAGTTATCGCTGCATATTTTCTGCTCAGAACTTCACTGTTTGCACCAGAAATAACACACGTGTGGTCGTTCTGTCGACATCGCTGCACGTCGTTTTGTCCCCCACCTTGGTGAAAAGCATGTATTAAATCCCTGCGCGTTTTTGCTTAACGTTTGTAAAAGAGGCTGCAAAATCCATTGTAGTTCCCCTCCGTCGAAGAACTACCATCTCTGGCTCTTCTGAACTTTTCATCTGTGTTGTCGTCACTCTCGCACTCGTGTGTCACGTTGACGGCTGATCTGTCGTACAGGATAACTCACCGTTAATGCTTGCCACGATGTGCTCGGGGTTTTTTGGCAGTTAGAACGTCTGTTGTTTCCATGTGTCCCCCTCGTTATGTAGAAAAGTCTTTGTGCAGCTGTGATGAACAAAACCCCCGCCGCACACCTGCGACAGGCTCAGTCCAGCTATTATAAATTAGTTAGTAAGAGAATGCAGGTAGTTTAGATGATAAAAATCTCAAAGCAACAAATACTTAATCATCATATACATAGGTGTTTGTATCGCAAATCATATTGTTATCGCGATACTCTACAATATCATTGTGTGTTCACCTCATATCGTGCCGCCTTTCTGGAAATCATCTTTTAGTTTATTTAAAAAAAAGAAATAATAGTTTAAAGTTTAATAATAAAAGGAACTCTTTCTATAGTCTGAGTGGTCATTGTAATTACAGAAAGCAGAGTCCTGTCAAAGGATCTTTTGGTAATTTAGACAGTAAGATTGGACCATTACAGCTGCTTTCAAATTAAAACACCTATGACATTAACTGCCAGACTGATTAAAATGTATATAACATATATATACATAATTCAAATACACATGGTTAAGTCACTATATGGGTTCAAAAGACGGTGTCATGTTTGTCACAGGATAACTTTGGTCTTATTCATACACTCAGGAGAGACACATTTGTTGAAGCAAAGATGCTTGTGCAAAATCACACTGGAATCGACAATTATTACATCAGCTTTAATCATGTGCATTTGCAAGAAATTCTGGATTATCCAGTTTTTCATTAAGTGTGCTCACATGATCACAACTTTTGAAAGAATGTTTGGAAATCCTTTCAGAAATGACAGGTTATTACTTTATTTTAAAATTATTTAGAATGAGAGTTCCTTAAAACCATAGATCTTCTGTCTCTACATGTAAACCCACACAAACTCTTTGTTTTTCTTCAGGTTGATGGTAATTCTTGATACACACGAGCTATAACACTTCGGGCTTGTTTTCCTCTAAATTTGGAGCCGATTTAATAAATTCCCGCAGGTATTCTATGATGGACGACTATATGATGACTTTTTTTTAATTGCTACGTCCAGTCCCAGTCCAAATTCTGTATTTTAGTGTTTAGTGATGTTTTGTTTTTGAGTAGCAAACATGGATTCCGGTGAAGATCAAACCACAGGCACCGCCAATGGAAACCCTCAGACAAGTGGGAACTCGCGTGCGCCTCAAATAGCTCACATGTCTCTGTATGAGAGGCAAGCCGTACAAGTGAGTGCTTCTGTTTGCACACTACGAATGATTTGTGAATGAATCCATTTTGAATCAAATTATAAAGCTTTTTATGTGCTTTCTTGTTCAGGCTCTCCAGGCCCTGCAGAGACAGCCGAACGCAGCTCAATACTTCCAGCAGCTTATGCTGCAGCAGCAGATCAACAGTGCCCAACTCCACAACCTGGCTGCTGTGCAACAGGTAATATTGAGTTATGAGAAGAAAATACATTCAGCTTGACGATATCATATAAAAAAAAAAAAAGTTATACCTCGTCCCTTCTCTCTCTTTGTTGAAGGCCACACTCGCAGCCAGTCGCCAATCTAATACGACAAGCAACAGCATGTCCCAAGTTCCCACCACTGTGAGTTTTTAATCGAAAATAGCACCTTCTGAAAGTTGCAAATGCCCTATGTTTGACTTAATATTTGTTTATTTTTCTTCACTCTTTCAGGTCAACCTAAGCACCACGTCTGCAGGAGGGACGATGACGAGCTCCCGTCCACATGGGACGGTCACGTCTGCGACAACAACAGCTCTCAACCAGTCGGTGCTGCTGGGTGGAAACTCCGCTGGCCAGGGACAGATGTTTCTCAGAGTCAGTTATAGCTTTTCTTGTATCGACTTGGGCATGAAATGGTTCGGAGGCCAGAGCTTTACCCATTTTCACTGGGCTGTTGGCTTCTAATTGAATTCAACATTATCGTGGGAAAACATGCAGTGAAATACAATAAATTAAAACCGTGCAATATTCTCCTTTTTAGAGTTTGTTTGTTGAGTGCCGAGTACAACTTCTGGTTTTGAAAAATGAGAAGTCGACGTGTTATTACGATAGATACAATCAACATTTTGATAGAACATTTCAACACCACCAGCTATCCTGACAATAGTTTTAAATATTAGTACTTTGGAAAGTCTTGTAGTCTTATACTGAAGTGTGGTTGTCTTGCAACTTTTGTAGGTGAACCGCACTCTCAGCACTCCACTTGCGTCTCAGCTCATCTTTATGCCCGGCGGTACAGCAACAGCGACCGTGGCAACGGTTGCCCAGACGCAGCCGCAGCAGCAACAACAGCAGCATGAAGTTTCTTCTGTCACACAGAGTGCTGCATCTGACAATGATCAGGTTTGAATACCAATACCCAACAATACTGTGAGGTCTGAGGTTTTTAAAGACCTTGGTTGAGTTCCGTGGGTCTGAACACATCCTCTCTTCTTCATCTCCCAGGTACAGAACCTCGCCCTACATTGTGCTTCCAACCCTAAAGCAGTTGCCATTAAATCCGAGCTTCCAGACAGAAAAGATTCAGCCAGCTTTCCTCTCGGCCAGCAGCAGCAGAGTTTCCCACAGACGGTCCAGAAACAGCAAGTACAACCGCAGCAGCAGATAGCCAAGCCCAACTTCACGCAGCAGTCAGCCGCCAACACAATAACCGTAAAGACTGGAAACCAGGCTGCCATGACCGTCACTCCCGCAGCATCCGTCGCTCCCTCTTCGTCTGCCTCCACAGCCCTCCCCCTTTCCCAACTCCTCCTCTCCTCCTCCGCTGCCCCCGTCATCCTCATGCCCACTTCGAGTGTCCCCACCTCCACCCAGGGCTACCCCATCGGCTCGGTGGCGTCAAAGGCCGTCAACACACAGACTCTCGTCGTGCAGCCACTGCAACAGACGAGTTCTAACGTCGATAAAGGTCCCGTTCCAATACAGCCCAAAACCGCTCAGGGACATCGTCTACCTGTGCAGCTTCCCCCTCGGCACCCACCACCCATTCTCCCTGCGCCTCCGAGCAACAGCCACGGCCCTCCGCACATCCCGGTCCAGCTCGTGGGCGCCAGGCAGGGCATCCCTGGAAACGCACAAGCCGTGGCCCTGGCTCAAGCTCGGTGCAGCGCAGCCCAGGACAGCTCATCTGGTGGGAGTATGGGCACAGCCTCTATTACTGTGGTAAGATCAACCGCTCCCCACATGTACTCATTTTAATAAGGGACTAATTTTAATGTTTAAATTGAAATGCCAACACAGACTGTTTGTGTTTTTCACCCGCCGTTAGACGAAGCCCGCCATTGGTTCTCTGAAAAGGAAATCTGACTGTGACGCATCAAATGAGATGACGGAATCCTCAGACTCGGCACCAATGAAAGATTCTGCTCCTCCTTTATCTCCCGCGCCAGCAAAGGACTCCGGTATGTGAATACGTCTCCTGCAAATCGGACGTGCATCAGCAGTGTGACAATTCTAACTGGAATGCAACACAGCTGGGATGAATCAATGACGTTAAAATGCAAAACAATATTCATGGGTGAATATTTGGAAGAAAAAGTGAGGAGTCATTAATTTCTGTTTGTTTCTCTTTATTTAGTGCCCCCAGTTGAATCTGGGTTCTTGTCCCCTCCCACCCTCTCTCTGCCTCTGCCCTTGTCGAGGGTCTTGGATAAAGACAAAGCTGCTGTTCCTCACGCGGTCGTCAAACCTCAAGTCCTCACTCACCTCATTGAAGGGTTTGTGATTCAGGAGGGAGCTGAGCCCTTTCCTGTAAGTGCATTTCTGCACCAAAAAAGTCACATCTTTAGTTTTACTGACACCGACTGTGAAGGTTTTCTACGGAAAGCTTTTTTACCATCAGGCTTCTGTTTGATGCAACAGGTTGCTGGACTTCTCAAAGACAGAAACTTTGCCCTGGTTGCCCGCACAGAAAATGGACCCCAGTGTGAGTGGCGTTTTAATTTGCATCACAGCGTAATGTGTCAAGAACCTTCTGCAATGCTGATATTTTGTAATCATTTTCTGCCCAGTGTTGAAGTGTGAGTACTGCTGCAACCTGGCTCCAGCAAGCCAGTTCAAAGGATCGAAAAGGTTCTGCTCCAACACCTGTGCTAAGAGGTACAGTTCTAACATCATAACTCAATCAACAGCAACAACATGTGATGGATTTTTAAATTTTTAGTTTCAACTACCCTTTAAAGCATGAAATATTTCCCAATGCTGTTCACCGAGGCCCTGTGTCCTGCAGGGATTATAGTATATCTCTGCTCCATCACTCTTAACTTAAATCAATGAGTTTCCCTTGAGATCTCCAGAGGCCCGACAATGGCTTATTTAATGAAATCAACGTGATCCCTGAGGAGCAGCATTGAGTCGCTCTGCTTTAAAGATCTGTGAAAATACCTTTATTCATCCCAGCACGTGGGGCAATTTAAGGGTGATGAAGTTCAAGGCCCGGACAAGAGATTACAACGAACCGGTTTTGTGCTCGTGCAGGTATAACGTAAGCTGCAGCCAGCACTTCAAGACCAGCAGAGGGAGGACTGGCGCAGGGCTGGCACCGCCTCCAACACCCACAGAGAGCGCAGCACGACGGAGGGGCCCGTCACGCAGGGGCAGCTCTAATAACAACTGCAATAAATTATCCAGCAAGCATCTAACTGTGAAGGTGAGACCTGGAGTTTTACTGGAAGTGGATTCTAACAATATCTCCCCCCACCCCCCCCCCCCAAAAAAAATATAGTTGTCACTGCACAGGATGGTTCACAGCTGAAAACAGTCCCTGACAAACGCCGCGTCGACAAAAGCTTCAGGCTCCAGCTGTTTGTGTGAATCTGTGCTGTTTTGGCCGCAGTGTCACTCCGAGTCCAGCCGCTCGGAGGACGCTTCCAGCGACGGTGAAGAGGACGACGAGTCTCCCTCACTCTCTCCGAGCTCGTCGCGCTCGTGCTCGAGAGCCGGCCACAGCGCGCCGCAGTCCGACAGCTCGGCGCCGGGAAGCCTCCCGCTGGAGGGGAACAACTTTCTCTCTGCGACTCCCGCCCAGTGGAGTGTGGAGGAAGTCTGCAGGTTTATCTCCTCACTTCAAGGTCAGTGTCCAGCGATTTAAAGGGTTTTTTTGTTGTTGTTTTTTTTTTTGGTTTGCCAAACGACCCTGCACAAGATTGAGAAGATGGGACGGTTTTGACAGTTTCTCACTCTCGTCTTGTGTGATCTCAGGGTGCGAGGAGCTCGCCGCCCAGTTTCTGTCCCAGGAGATCGACGGACAGGCTCTGCTGCTTCTGCGAGAGGACCACCTGATCTCCACCATGAACATCAAGCTGGGTCCCGCTCTCAAGATCTGTGCCTCTATCAACAGCCTGCGTGAGTAAAGTCTCTCCGCTGCACGAAGACGCCAGGATGGCTTTCTCACCGCAGACGTCCCGCTGGAGCCAACACTTGCAGTCTTAAAGAATAAGACGGAGATCCTTGAGGACGATGAAGATGTTTTTGTTTTGTTGACTTCTCTACAAAACAATGGTGCCCCATCATTCATGTGGAAAGACGGAGAAGGACAGTTTATGTTCACGACAGTGAATGTACAAGTCAGCGCCATGGTTTGAGTCATCAGTATGCTGGTAGCGTTTAAAGATTTTGTCATCTTCCATGTTGTGTCGAGACATTTTTGTATGTAAACTGTTGAGGAACTGTGCAGCTCAGCCTGCAGTTGACGTCTGTTAGGTCTTCTGCGTAGGACACTTAACCCGTTGAACATAAGAAAAAAAAGTTGCCTTCTATCTGTATTTGAAATGGTGCTTTAACTTTAGTGATTTAAATTCACTTGACGTGGACAAAAGTCCATTTCATTGATTTTCTTTCTTTCACTAGTGCGATCATTTCATTTCTACCATAGAAGTTCAAACCAGGCTTCAATCACATGAAGAGGAGACACTCAAAAAGCCTGGTTTTTGTATTGAGTCCATTATACCAGTTCTTAAAAGTTTAGTTTTGTATTTTTTTTTTTTCCATTTTATACTACAATCAGAATTATTTTTTCATGAATACAGTCTAGTTTTAGAAGCTTTATTCAACTTAACTACCTGAAAATAGGTATTTTTCTCGGTGTGCTCCTAAGGGCTCAGCGCTCTCTGTAACATGTATGCAGTACTACCAATAAACAATACCTGTTACAGGAAATCCGTGTCAGCGTTTAATCTCCGACATCCACTCTCATGGAGGAATGTTTATTGAAAAGAGCAAAAGGTGAGAAAGACTCAGAATCAAATGAAGTTTATATCCAACTCTGGTTCTCTTGAGTCAGTGTTGTTCATTTATTCATTTATATTCAGGAGGATATAAAAGTGGTCCATTATATCCTTTGGCCTGAAACCTGGGTTTTCTTTGTAAGGGGATACAAAGAAGGTAGAGAGCAACAAATCCACAATCTCCACCTGAACTCTTTACTCTTTAGTTGTACAAATACAGTATGTTCTTCACTGAAGGATCTCTTGATCACATGACTGTAGGACCGCAGGCATTTTATTTTCCCTTTTAATCCGCAAACTAGTTCTTTTCACTGCTGCAGCCTCAGAGGAGCTGTTCGGACTGGAGGTGACAATGGAGAGTAGATACCATCTTCCTCTGAACAGAGATAAGAATCAAAGTAGTTTATTAATAAACAAATTACAACAAAGTCCACCTGATCACCTTGAACTAAAAAAAACCAAAACAACTCGCCAATGTTTGTTTTTTTGTTTCTTTATTCACATTAGAATTTATGTAAACATATTTATAACTGAGGTGACAGTAAACACGAAAGCAATTCATGACACTGATAAGTCCTTCTTTTCCACAACTCGAGTCGCCACAATGTGGAATCATGTATTAAAATATAAATCTCACATCTTCATAAAATACATTGGCTTATACACAGTTTTGTAAACCATCCTTTCTCCAGACAGAATCACCCACAACCTCCGATTGCAGCTGCTGCACGTCGATCCGGTTTACATCTTTTAAAAGTCTGCAAAATCAAAAGTGTCGCTTCCCCAACTGAACCCTTCCAGTGGAGGTATTGATGTCCATAAATGAGCTTTTACAGCGTGAAAACGCAGTTGATTAGATGAGTTTTCCATGTCTGAAGAAGACAAACATTTCCCATTGCCCAGAGTGCTGCACACACAGTTTAGAAACGTTATTGCACCTAAAAAAATAATTGTTTCGGAGAAGATTTATCATTTGGTTAGTTGATAGTATTGCACTCTGTTGCTTTACTGGCACTGGTTTTGATCAGAACACAGTGTAGCTGTTGTTTTCCCCATATCCCGCCTCCTGAAGATACTGCTCGACCTTCACTACCCCGGCTGCCTTCAGCACTTTGTCAGAGGCGCTTTTCTCTGCTGCTGTGAGCTTCCGGCTCACTTCGGCCAGAGAAGGTCGATCTTGTTCCTTCCAGTGGCAGCAGCCTTTAATGATGGTGTATCTGAGGGGAGAAGTGGAGGACGAAAACACTTTGACCTTTGAACTACTTTTTTTGTTAAAGAGCAGACAAGTTGCTTTCATTGGAACGATTCAGGTCTAGTGCTTGATTAACTGAAGGTTGAGGTGGACACTCACAGTGAGTTGGAGGAATTTGAGGGTTTCTTCAAACTTTTTCCTCGTTGATGAAACTGCAATAGCTCATTGACTGAGACCTCTGCAAACGGAGCTTCACCTGGATGGGAGAGTTTATAAACGCAATTAAGTCTTTTCAACAAATGTAGCAGGTGTTGTTCCAAAACTTTATGTAAAAAAAAAAAAAAAAAATGCTGATAAATGTGAGTGGAGTCTGCATCAATTTGTGATTTTAGGAACTGGAACTTTGACATTTTAGTGGTTAAAAGTTAACACTGAACTTACCTAAAGTTGCCATTTCATACAACAGGATGCCAAATGACCAGCTGGAAGGAGAGACAAAAAGAGGAAGTGTTAAGATTCTGTGTAGAATGTTTGTGAATACATTTAAATCAACCTTGTTTTCATGCTGTTTGAATGACAGAACAGCCTCTTGCTTACACGTCGCTGCTCTGGCTGGCCGGCTTGCGGACCAGCAGCTCCGGCGCTTGCCATTTCTTCATGCTGGGGTCGTCTTTCCGAGTGCTTCCCTGGCTGTTCCTCGTGTAAACTCCGTGCAGGCCCCAGAGCTTCGCCGTGTACTCCTTACTGACCAGCACGCTGCGAGCGCGGATATTTCCATGCAGGAGATCTTTGCTGTGAAGGAATTCCTAAACGAGCGAAGACGCAAGACATGGATTCGAGGATTAACTTAGAGACAAGCCTGTGTGATTAAGATAGAATAAATAAAAGAGTTTGGATGAGGAGTTCAGCAGGAGGTGAAGAGGATCAGAAAGCAAAACTCTGACCACGTGTTAGTGCTTACTGAGTCACGCAACTGATTTGAAAGTCAAACGTGCAAACGGTGATGTTGTACTGCAGTTGTTAGCATACTGACCAGCGCAGATGCCACCTGTTTGGCCATGGTGAATATTCGTCTCTCAGTCATTTCACACGGTGGATCCACGTTTTCCTGGAACAACGAAGCACAAATTTAAGTCTATCCATAGATCCTCATAGAGCTTGCTTGAATTTATTCTTTTTTTTTTTTTTTTATTATTAATTTTTATTGATTTTGGCTGAGTTGGTACAAGACACATGTACACACAAAAACATCCCAGAAACATATTGTCACTTAATCCACTGGCCAATGTTGCGATTTGATTTCTGTACGACAAAAGCAAAGCTTTGCAGAAAGTATCATCCACATCTTCTGACCTGTCTGCATCGCCACAAGAGGCTGAGCAGGTCTCTGTTCTCCAGCTCCTCCACAACTGTAACCAGAGGGGCTCGAAGCGACACCACACCAAGAAGCTCGGGGAGGAACGGATGTGGTCCGAGCTGAGACAGGAAGGATGCGAAGCCCAGGAAGCTGTGTCTCTCCGAGGCATCAGCAGAGTCTGTGAGGGGTGGAGGAGGAAGACGGAAATGAGTGAACAAGCGTCTTAACAAAAATTAAAATGGGGAAAAGACCCAAAACGTACCAAGCTTTCATTTAAATCTCACCGTTTAGCACCCTCAGTACCACGTTCCTGTTTTCCATGCGGGCCCTGCACAGTGACACTGCGGAGTCGGTCCGCAGGGAGAAGGAGGTGGGCAGAGGAGACACCAGGTTGAAGGACTCGGGCAGCCTCTGGCGGGGCAACTCTCTGGGCTGAACGACGGGACTGAAACTGGGCTTGTAGGGGTCCGGCGGGGGGCTGGCAGGGCGGACAAGGGTGCTCACAGATGTGGGTAGGGTCTTGGAATAGTAGGTGCTTGGGGGGTGGAAGGTGGCGTAGGAGCTGGGCGTGTCAAGGGCGATGCTCTCATGCTCCAGAACATTGATTCCCGGTGGAGCTGCAGAGAAATTAGAATGATTTTTGTTATGTAATACATAAATCACTGACATTGTGCTTGTTTGGTGATTGTGTCGTTCGTTAAATGGAACAAGATATCTTGGCCAGGAACCTGAAAAACGTGTGTTTGCACTGAGCAAATACTACATGTCATCAGGCTCTGGGTTTTTGCTCTTGGTTTTAGGTTTTTGCTTCTGACAAGCACGAGTCTGGTAATGTAAATCCAAAGTTGATTTTGGTTTCCTTACTTCTCCTTGAGATCTTCACGTGTGTTTTTGTTGGCTGGTGAATTTGTCACATATCATGTTACTGTTTGAAATGTGTCGCATACATCATATCCAACAGTCAAATACGTCTATAACAGGTCTGGAGCCTGAATCCACATCTGATTTACTAGTTTATGAAGCACTCTGATGCTTCATAAACTAATAAATCAGATGTGGATTTATTAGTTTATGAAGCAATCTGATGCGTCAGATCAGATTTCTTCAGTGATTATATCAAAACCAAGCAACTGGAGTTAAAGAATCCTTTATTTTTCTGTCTTTTCTCTGTTGTGGATAAATCATTCAGAAGATCTGCTGAAGTCTGAAACTTATTCAAATAAGCAGTTAAAACACCAGCATTTACTTTAGTTCAGTAAAAGAGACACGCAACTTCCAGTTGACTTCATCTGCACCTTCTAGTACAAAAACGTCATCTGTGTTTTGGCTTTATAACTGCTTTTTTAAGATGCAATATCCATAATGTTTTTTTTTAAACATTGTTTTTAAAATTCTATATTAGTAGTTGTTGTTGTTGTTTTGAGTAAACAAAAAACATACTTTTGTTCATGCATGACTGACCTTATTCTAGATACATGCGTTAATATGGTGTTAGGATCACCTGTAACCAATGTTGTTATTAAGTTTTTATCTACGTATTACATTTGCTTTTTAAATGCAGTTTCTGCGATAGAGCTTTATTGTCTACCTACTACATCCTGTTATTGACTATTAATTTAAATTATTTAGGATGTCTGATGAACTTTTGATGCATAATACCACTACTACTACTACTACTACTACTACCAACAAGAGCAAGAACAATAATGATAATAATAATAATAATACTTTTCTCAAATAAATATACTTTCATGTGAATCCAGTACGTCTGTTCTGGGCTCTTACCATCAATGCCGTGCAGCACTCTCCTGGAGGTCGACTTAAAACCATCTGGTCGAATTTTGTCGACCTTCTCTGGACAGAAATGTAGCAGGAGGATGAAGACCATAGTGATGAAGAAGAAGGACAGAAGGACGATGGGCACGATGATCACCTCCTGCTCATAAACACGGATATCTGCAAACAGACACAAAGAAACAACAACCATGTACCCGGCATGGCTAAAATACAATCATCTCGCATGTTTGTACAGTATCTGCTGAGTAAACCCTCCCTGGTGAGTCAGCAGGTAATAAAACTTAACATACTAATCTCAGCACTGCACTTTTACGAGGCTGAACTGATCAATAGAAGACTTCAAACTAATGAAGGTTTCTCAGTTTAAGTACCTTTAAAAAAAGAACAGGTAAAAATAGTGTGGAATATCAGGTTTAGCAGATTTTAACCTTTGACTATAAAATAATAGATGTAACAAGCCAGACTATGTAAATAAAGACGGACCAGACAGCAACTATTATTGAGACAAAGAATCTCATTGTCTGACATTCACAAGTTGCTCTACTGGCTTAAAATGCTCAGAAGTGAATTGTCCGAAGCTAAAACTCACCACAGAGAGTATCTCCGGGCTGGCACAAGTCATCTGGTCTCACTTCAGCCATCCTGTATGTTGAGTTGTTAAAAACAGGGAAAGATATTTTATATGTTGGTCGTGTTCATTCCTCGTGCACCACTCCCACAGACTGTCTCCAACAAGTTGTAGAACTTCAACCAATAAACGTACGGTCAATGGTTAAGTGGATATGGAGGATGGTGGCGAAACAGTTGACAGTCATGATTAGAAACAGTGCACTTCTCATAAAACTCTGAGTTTCAGGGGCAGAGGTTGTCAATGGTGGCATGTTAATGGTAACATAACCCTATTTAATATATAGAGTTATGTTAATGGTAACATAACCCTATTTAATATATAGATACTTTGACACCCACCACCTCAAAACCTTGGTTAGAATTCTGCAACTAATAGCAAAGAGAATAACGACAGCATCCTGATTGGAACTGAAGCCCCTCAAACATCACGCAGAGGAGGCAGAGACTGAAGAAAGTTTACGTCATGGAAAAAAAAAAAAAAATCACAGGCAGATTGTAGATGAAAATAAAGATTTGTTGCAAAATGGTTCCCAGTGATGCGGCGTAATAGCTGAGCTCCAGTCACCTCTTATTATTCTGATTTCAAATGTATTTAATTCTTTTTAGTCTATGTACAACAAAATACTAATGTGTTGGCAGAATCTAGAATCTCCAATCAAGGAGGAAGGATTGATAGAAGATGGGAAAGAGGATATGTGTGTGGATAGATAGATAGATAGATAGATAGATAGATAGATAGATAGATAGATAGATAGATAGATAGATAGATAGATAGACAGACAGATAGATAGATAGATAGATAGATAGATAGATAGATAGATAGATAGATAGATAGATAGATAAATACTTTAATGATCTCCAAGAGAAGAGATTGACACGTCGGCGAATCGCTTTATTGGGTGTGAGGAAAAGGGTGAGTGTATTCATGTACAGATAGGGGTGTGTGCTGTCAGGTACATTGTTCTGTTACGATAGCAAAGATACAAAAGTATCTCCTAAAGTTGTATGTTATTTCTGTATATTCAATTAAAAAAAAAAGAAGAAGAAGAAAGAAACTGTTCTTGTCCTAAAACTCTGAGCTTCAGGAGCAGAGTTTGTTGCTGGTAACTTGACTCTTACAGGTAACCGGTATGAGAAGGTGTCTGGACAAACAGGTAACTGAGACCAGGAACTAAAGATGTGTCAGTGACTTTGAGGTGCGCCAAGCGTTGTCAGCACTCCAGATCTCACTGTATTGAGTTAAGGAGGTAATATTCTGTATTTTTAGACCGTCTTTGTTGATTCGTAGCTATAATGCATGTTTAAAGTTCCGGTAAATGACACAAGAGCCCCACAGGTTAAAGTGTGAACCACATGACCGTCCCTTCACGTCAGGTTTCACATCTCTGAACCTGTTCATCTGCATTTTCTTAATACATTAATGCCACTGTGGCACTACACACCCACAAGGCAAACATGAATGGTAAAAGAAAAGCACCGGCTCATACACCCACAATTAAACTAATGTCATTTCTCCGGCTGTTGCAGCAGCGAGACACAGATTTTAAGCTTTTTTGCTTAAAAAAATGAACACAAGAAGTATTCATTTGCAGTGAATTTCCCCAAGCCTTTCCTAGAGAATCCTCACGTCTCCAAGACCGAGTCTATGTATTCGTATCGATGCGTATGTGCCTTATCTCACCTCTTCCAGTAGACGTTTATATCCCAAAGATGAGTTCTAGATAAGATCCTGCTATTGTCGACTCATGTTTCTCTCCACCGTCCACATCTCATCTCTCGCTGAAGGTGAACTCCTGGTTCAGCCGCTCCTCAGATCCTCATCGCTGTGTTTTTCTGGTGCGACCTGTCAGGCTCAGGGGATCCGTGTGTTGCTCTGTGTTTGTCCACCTTGTTGTTTTTTTTTTGTAACTCCACCCTCCTCTCCTACATCATCACCTCCTGCAGCGCTTCCTCCTCCTCTTGATTCAGAGTGGTGATGCTGTACTGATATCAGGTATGTGTCTTCTAATAACATTGCTCAACCGCATTCTGTAAAGTGCCTTTCCCTTCAAGCTCAGGCATCACGTCTACTTTTAGCCCCACCTCTCTGCTCCCCTTTGTTCAGGAAAAACTGGTCCTGCCACTCCTGCTCATTTTTTAAAGCCTTTGTTGGGTTTGTTTGACCCGCTTTAAGCCAAAGGAACTCGTAAGACAAAACCTACCACCTCCAGAGTATTTGTTATTTACTTGCACTTCTTCGCTGGTGTGGTTGCACTAGTTTTACCATCAGAACTGTCGTTAATCCTGGTGGTGTAGATTCAACAAGAGTGAAAATGTTCCTCTGGGGTTTTGGTTCATGACTGAACTTCTGCTGCAGATAATGTGGATGAAAATCTAAAATGTCAGTCTCTACTAAATCCCAACAGATGCTCAGTTGGACAGAAACCTTATGACTGGAGTCTGAGGGAAAACTTATTTCCAGGTTAAAAAAAACAACAACAAAAAAAACATTGATGCAAATCAGGATGGATCATAATCTACAAACACACTGGCCATTCTCTTCTGACATCAATAAGGCATTTTCACACCAAACACTGCAGCTTGCTGGATGTTTTTCCTCTTTTGTGGACGTTTCTCAGTAAACTCCAGGGATGGTTGTGTATGATTAGATATTTGCGTTAAAAAGAGATGAAGCGGCTGGTGAGCATGGACGTCATTGAGGAGGTCTGCTAGTCTGGTTATGAAGTGCTCTGCCAAACTGAAAACCAAAAAAAGTGACTCAAGATTCAGACTTTACTCACTTTATCCAGAATGACCTATTTTAAGCTCAACATTCACAAAACACTGCCATCAGACCAATATGTACACTGGCAGGGAGAGAACACTTTGTAAATTGTCTGAAAGTGATTTTTAATCATTGTCAAGTGATGTTTGGAAGTGTCTGGTTGATGAATGACTACTTGACTTTGAGCATCTAAAAACAGAATACCACCGAGAGGCTCATTGTTTTATTCCAGATAGTTCTACACATATATCCTAAAACTGAAAAGACTAAAAAAAAATATTGAATTGTGATAACTCAGGCCACGAGTTAAAAAAAATAGGAAGAAACATGTGTTTTGGCAGTATTTGTCGTGTATTGATGCAAAACACGACTAAAAACGTACATCTTTGTACAAGTTGAACCCACAAAACACAAACTGCTGCATGATGTCAATGCACCGAAACCACAAGTAAATCACATTCTTTTATTTTCATTTAGAAAAGTGAGTTTGCATCATTGCTGTGAATACGTCAATGTTTGCATTAACAGGCACGTCACTCGATCGAATATTTACTACTCATCATTATTGTCTGTCAGACATAGCGCAGACATTGTCAATGTTTAAAAATCTGACCGCAAATTAACAGAAGGCATTTTTTGTCTCACAGTTTGGCAGCCGTCTTGTCCGGTTTAGGTCCGAGCCATTTCTCTCCTAAAACACAAGAAAACATGAGCCGATGTGAAAATCTGCAAAATCACAGAACGTTTGAAATGTTTTTACGATGAACGCGATTGTGGCTAATGATAAGTATTAAAATTACAAAGCAATTCCAACACAAAAGTTTAAAATTCCTACATCATGTCACGAGATATACGATGTCATTAAAATAATAAAGAGTTGTCGTATTAACGTGAAGACTTTCAGCTTGTGGGATACGTTTCCTCACCAATGCAGTGAGCCAGGAGCTCAAATCTGTCCGACCCAAAGAACACCTCTGGCTTCCCATCGACGTGACACACCAGCAGCGGAAAACCAAACGCCTGCGAGAGCCAAAAGAAGAGAATCTTAAACATTATAGCTAAACTTTTCTTTTTTTTTTAATCATTTGTAAGTTTGCAAACGAAGCTGAAAGACAACGAACCCCGTAATCGAGTGCTTCCTGCGTGGAGAGTTTAAGTTTGTCCTTGATCTCCTTCGATGTGGACAGCTCTAGTAATTCTTTAATCGCACTTTCAGGCAGTCCTGCTTTTACTGCCGCCTGCAACAACAACAACAACAACAACAACAAAATAAATGAAAAGAACAGAAGACGGGTTTCACGGAAACATAAATAATATCTTTGAGTCTCTCTGGTTAAAGTCAGCACCTCAGCCAGTGAAGCAGGTTCAGTGATGTCTTTGTCTTCACTCCAGATCCTCCTCCACAGCTCGCGGGACACCTGCTCCACCTGCTTGTCACCACTCTTCTCCTTCACTTGCACCGCCATCACGAAACGCATTGCAGACAAAGAGCCTAAAAGGAAAAAAAAAAAAAAAGGAGGGATGAGAATCTCAGCTTCATCAGATTTGCTCAGTTACGCAACGGAGACTCGCTGTATCTTACACGAGGCTCAAAAGGACAGTAGAACTCAAACGCTCCCAAATGTTTGATCGTGCTTTTGTTTGAAGAGAAGAGTATATAAGACACTGAACAGGTCTTTTTTTAAATTCTATTTTCTTTTTTTATATGATATGCAAACTAAGGAACCATCCAAATTTGAAAAAAAAATTATGGAAGAATCAGTAAGATGTAAAAAAAACCAAAAAAAAAACGTAAACTTGTGAACTCACGACCGTCAGCGGTTTCTAGAAAAGCTTTATTTTCTTTTATTGCTCCCGTCCCACGTTTGTTATAGCCATCATCACTGAGCTGATACTAAAATTGAATAATAAGTTTACTTATTTCCAGTAAGAGCACGTGATAGACGGTTTCGCTGTTAGATTTATTTACCTTCTTAAAAGTTTCCCACAGCGTTAAGTGAATATACGACTTAAAACCGCCCTCACCAGACCTTTTAATGACCACAGATTTAATTAGATCACCTGTGGAATAACAAAGAAGGTAAATAACCGTCACGGACACGCCAATAACCTAAAGGTTGAGGGTTTGTTTAACTTGATCATAAAAATAAAGCACAGTTATTTTGCCCTTGTCCTTTATAGCGATATCTGGAAAAAGGTGTACCAACATCATCTATATTGGGTTTGTTAAATTGTTTAATACCACCGATTATGATTTGTTTAATTAGAATTAAAGACAATTAAGGATAAACCTAAAGAGAATTAAAATTTTAAAAAAAAGAAGTGCCACACACATTGAAGACCTCTTCTTGTAGAAATGTCAGCTATTTATGTGAATTTATTTTTGTTGCCACTGTATGTCTGTACCTTTCTTAAACATGGCCTCGAAGGGGTCAGCGGGAGCCTGCAGGGGGACCCCAAAGTACTCCGACAAGCGATTCAGGTCCCTGGACATGTATATGAACTTGTTGGGGATGAGGCCGGGAGGCTTGTTGCCTGTCATGAGAAATAAAATGTGAAATGTGATGGTAAACACAGTAAACACACGAACGGGCAGCGTGGCGTTTGTAACAGTGACCTGATCCTTGCATGACGCCCCCCAGAAAAGCAGGTCGCAGTTTGAGGTCGATGTTCCACACGTTCCTGTAGCGACACATGATCTGCAAACACAAACACACAAAACCTGCAAACCTCATAACCTGCAAAGACAATTATATAAATAACTTGTAAACACCACCACACAACCTGCAAACCTCATAACCTGCAAAGACAATCAAATATAACCTGCAAACCCCATCACATTCATAACCTGCAAACACAAACACATGAAACCTGCAAACAACCACACAGAACCTGTAAACCTCAACCTGCAAACACAACCACACGAAACCTGCAAACACAACCACACAGAACCACACAAAACCTGTAAAGCTCATAACCGGCAAACACAATTATGTAAATAACTTGCAACACAACCACACACAACCTGCAAACCTCATAACCTGCAAAGACAATCAAATATAACCTGCAAACCCCATCACACTCATAACCTGCAAACAAGACCACATGAAACCTGCAAACAACCACATGAAACCCACAAACCCAATAACACAATAAGAGCACATAGTACATGTGGATCAGAATCAAAAGCACAAACCTCAAATCCCACCCAGGAGTAGGGAGACACCACATCGTAGAACAACTCGATCACTTTCTTGGAGGTCATCTTCGGGTCTGCAGGCACCGAGTCTGTTTCTCAACTGGACGTCTGTACAACGAGTGAATAACTTTCCTTGAGAGTAGCCTCGGTCCACTGGTTAGTGTGTCAAAGTTCACCTGACGTTTTTATTGTCGTTCAATCCGTTGCAGAGGAACGAAGCAGTTCTTTTAGTTTCAACTGGACACACGTGTCAACAAACTCTTCGTAAGCGGTGTGTTATGAGACAAACACAGAGCGACAGGCAACGACGATAAATACTGTTCGTGTAGAAACAAACAAAAAAAAAAACTACAAAATCATCCGCGCCCCCCTCCGGGTGACCTGCGCAGGCAGAAACAAGCGTCCATCCTGTGGAGTCTGCGGGGAAGAAACGCACTTACCGCCCCCTAGCGGACCAGTGGACAAACAACGTTCAAACAAGAATATATATATATTTTTTTACATTTATTTAATTTATTTATAAAATTTGCATGTTTTTGCTGCTGCCTGTCTTAGTCAGGACACTCTGGAAAAAGATATTTTTAATCTCAGTGACGTTCTTCTGGTAAAATAAAGATTAAACAAAAAATTTAATAAATATGACTCATTTATATTAATGTTATCTTTGACCATTTGCACAACGTAAAGGAAACAAGAAAGAGATAGGGTGGGTAAGATTTAAGTATCGTGAATTGTACATTTTCAAGACTAAATTCTCCCAAATTAGTACTGCTAATTAATTAGGCTTTGATATTCCATCATAGATTACCAATTAATAATGCTTGGCACACAACCATAATTTTACACTGTACATCATGTCCCACTACTGTCATGTGTTTCATCATGGCAGATAATACTTCCATCCATCTATTTTTTTATACAGCTTTATCCTGTTCAGGGCTGCAGGGGTGATGGAGTCAATTGTGGAAAAGTCAGGGTTCACCCAGTCCATCACAGGGCAACCACAGAGAGACAGACAACTATACATGACATAAATGAAACAGGCCCTCCACATTCAACACAATACGCAAACACTGATCATGTTTTATTAGTATCACATCATGTCATATCATACACTTGCTTAAAATCTTCAAACGATGATCAATCCCAATGTATAATATAATTGTATTTACTGTTTCCATAAAGTGTAACCTCTGTCAAAACACGTTAAAATATCTATATACATCAAACTTTTATACTTACAGATCTTTGTTTATAACTAAATATCACCTCTATAACAGAAAACTAAATATATTTCCAGAATAAAAGTCGGTTTATTTTTGCCTTATATTTACATACATCTTATTTTCCTGTATGATTAAGATGTAACCACAAACAATGTTCCTCCTCATTATAAAGCCAAAAACAAAGAAGGTCATGTTTCTATGTCTCTTCTTGAGGACTTGTTTGGTCTTTGAGTTCAGCTGTTCCTGAAGTGTCGGTGAGAGTAGAGGATTTGTCACTGAAAGGGAATAAAAACAATTCCGTGACCTGCTCAGCTCGTTCAAAACACATTTTAAAATGCTTTTATATTCCTCACCTCTCTCCATCTCTCTCTGGCTGCAAAATATAAAGGTAGATAAGGACATTAGCTTCTCTAAACAAACGTTAATGAAGTCCAAAGGTTTCCACTGCACAGTGAGGTTTCACCTTAAACTTCTGCGACGTGTTGCTAACAATCTTCCTGGGAACCCCGAGAGTGTCAAAAGAGTGGCTCCGCACCCTGATTGCTCTCTGAGGGCCGAAATCCAGGAAACAAACTGCAACGTTAAAACAACAAACTAAAACATGACATACAATTTTCAAAATGATGCCTTCACCTTAAAATTTTCAATAAATCCACCACTTCCTTCAGATGCTCCCCGCGCCCCGTCAGAAGACGAGTGCAGTGATGGATCTCCCATCATGCACTGGGAGCGTGTGAAGAGTTCAGCCTGCAGGCTCTCTAACAGTGACGAACGGGTGCGGAGCTTCGCAAGACAGAACCAAGACAGAATGAGACAAGCTGGATTATTGACTAATAAAGAGCATTAGTGAGATTCATTTGAGTTTCTACCTCCAGCCTGCTGAACTGGTCTGCTTTATAGCACGAAATCTCTGCATTGATGAGTTTGGTCAGGAGAAATTCCCTCAGCTGGGAAAGCTGGAAAAAAAACCCCCAAAAAACGTTGGATAATAACTTAATATGTTAAAAGAAATTAGTTTCATGTCAAGATATATAAATCAATAGTCAGTTAGACTTTCCCTCTTCATTTGAATTCTATTCAGTTTGCAATCTGCTTTCGTCAACGTGCAGCTCGGCCTCGGACTTAGAAGCAGAAGTGGTCCTCAGTGTGTGTGTGTGTGTGTGTGTGTGTGTGTGCGTGTGTGTGTGTGTGTGCTAAGAGACAGCGGTGTGTTCATTTTTAATGTAAATGCAATCTTCTTTAAAATTGAAGCTGCAGGAAAAGTAGATTTCGTAGTAAAACTCCTACATCTGTGAAGACTGGAGGATCTGGCAGGACTGGGCCAAAAAGAGGAACATCCTCTCTGGCTGTGACAGACAGCTGTAAAGAAATGCAAGAAACACAGTCTGAGATTATTTTTTTTTTAATTGTTAGCAGACATACCGATATGTACTGCTTCTATATTATATTCTATATTTAGTTCATGTGTAATAAATGTTTTAAAAAAAAAGGACTTGTCGCCTTTTAAATCAAATTATGAGGAATAAGAATATTTTATATTGCATTCTAATTGATGATAAATTCATGAACTTGCTTGCTAATTAACTACACAGTCTTTGAGATGATGTGTTTTCTATTTTTTTTTTAAATGGTCAATTTTGAGGCTGTCTTTCCGTTACCTGGTATGCGGCTCCACCTGCCTCGTCCCTCTGAATCCTCCGCACCACCAGGAAGCAGTGCAGGAAGTGAGACTTGATCAGGTCGGACAGGAAAGGGGTTTGTCCCTCCTGGTAGACTAATGCAACAATATCATTACCGATGTGTCTCTTTCGTTGTAACTGGAGACGAGGAGAAACGAAGCCATCCGTCAGTGTGTCATCGTGAAGATTTAGTTTTTCCAAAATTAGTGACCTAAGCACATTGGAAACACCGCCACCGACCTGCTGCGGGTCGCCCTCAGTGAACGGCAGTTTGGTTGCGACATGAAACATGATTTGTTTCCCGTGAAAGGAAGTGAAGACGGCTTCAGTTCCCGTCTGGCCGTGACACACGTCCAGTCCTCCTCTGAAGCTGGAGACAAAGAAGAGGGAAGAAGAAGGCATGACGTGACCGCCCACATTAATATTATCTCTCAAACTGGTCGACATCAGCTTCACCCTGCGAATCCTTGCAGCTGGACTGTTTCTCCCAAGACAGACAGGAACGCTTTAAACTCCTCGCTTTCCTCGTTGTTGCTCAGGATGTCCTCCTCTGTGAACTGCAGAGTGGCGGGCGTTAATCCGAGAGGAAGAAACTTGTGACAGAAGTTGGAGAGTTCAAAAATGCCACGGTTCAGCTGTTTGTTTGTTTTAAAAAAAAATTAAAACCAGCTTGTCATACCTGCCCGTCCTTCTGGTACAAAACGCCAAACTTGAAATTCGGAGACACTCTGTGCTCGTCAAATGTTGTTATAAGTTCTGGAGCCTGCGGGTTGAAGCAGAAAGGGTTAAAAAAGAAAAAAAAGTGGACATGTTTTTCACTAAGAGCAGATAAAGTGGAGAATATGATTAAACAACAAAGGCTTTCACTTTGAAAGAGTATTACTGTGACATGGACAGTCCTCAACATTGACACCTGCACATGTCCAACTGTTCAGTGTTTCAGCAGTTGTTGAACAACTTGCACTTCTCTCACAAGGAGCCTAACGGCAACATTCACAACGGGATGTGCTGAAATGTGTTTATTTCAGAGCTTGACCTTGAGGTAGCTGACCACATCGAGCTTTGAGACAGTCACTCGGTCGCACAGCATCTGGAAAGAAAATGACGTTGTCAATCAGTCGCCAATATCGACTGAAGCAGTAAGATTCAAGCACACGGAACTTTCAGTATTTTTTTTTTAATCATGCCTGTCGTATTACATAGGATACTGTGAATATCTGAGCCAACGGTGGTTCTGTACTTAGTTGTAACAGAGTATTGCGAGCTGTGTTCGGTCGTTCGTCAAGGCCTCGTGTATTTGCCCAAGTGGTTCAATACCTTTGCTAAATCAACAGCAGACGGGATGTTTGGGAAAAGGGACACAGAGAAAACTCCATGCAGAGAGCACTCCTTCATCCTGTGAGGCGAGAAACATAATTCTGTCATTCAAATTTAAAGGGGTCATATTATGCAAAAGAGCGAATCAGACATCACACCCTCTGAAGTGTCATTGGGGGTTCAGCCAATCCCAATCAAGGTCGGGCCCTCCCTTTGCCCCTCCCACAATTAGGCAGCTCTGCTCTGGCACTTTCCTTTACTCCACCATATATCATCCAATCATATGACCGTATAAAATATGTTAATTCCAAAGTAATTATTAATAATTACTACACAGAAAACATTATTTTCTTAAGAGGCTCAGTCTCGATATGTCTTATATACACCAGTGGTTAAAGGTTTCCTCACTGCCTAACTTATAAAGTAGTGAAAATCCTTTAGTTAGGTGGATAAACGTGTCCCACAGACTTGAAGTACTGCCATCACAAAGGCTCCTGGTAGCTTTCAAATGTATTGTACGACAGAGGACACCAAATTCAAACATACGGCCAGCGTCATTAAGGAATATTTTTAGTGTAAATAAGACCATGTGGTCCTTGAAGTGACAGTTGATGTTTGGGCCAGCCTCCCTGCAAACACTTGGTTGAAAAGTGTAAAGAGAAGGAAGACATGCTGCATAGAAGATGATATTTGCTTTGTATTCATTGCAATCAAAAATACTACATTTGGAAGAAGTATTTATTTGTAGCTTTTTATTTTCTCACAACTGCCTGTGAGTATGTCTGCACCGTGCCTCAGAGTACTTCCAGAAAAACATCCTGCCTTGTCAGCCCTACATGTAATTTGAGCCCCGAGAAACTTTCCCTCATATCCTGCAGGCACATTTAGCAGCTCAAAGCGGAGACAGGCTGTGATGACAAGGCATCGCTACCTCAGTATCACCCGAAGTCTATCTTCTTCTTCCTCCAAACACACCGAGAGAACCAGGGACCCCAATGATGGATCCACCGCTGTGAAAGAGTGATGGTACTGAGGAGAAAGAGGTGAAATTCACATAAGCCTGGAAGGGTAACACACAGTCCGACCTAACTCTATAACATTCACTGACTCGTGAGCGGAAGAAGTCGTGGTAGATTTTGGCCTCGCCATCTCGCTCCATGATGTCGTAGTTCTCCTGAATGAGGCCATGGTGGGAAGAGGTGGGACTCACGTCTACCAGCCTCTCCAGAGGGGGGTCTATCCAGTAACCTCCCAGTTTGGAAGGGAGGATGAGTGGCAGTTCTCCACCTATGGTCAAAAGCCGCGACTGAAATAGACACAAAGGAACATTTGATAAGGCTGATGTTTGTTTGGGGGGGAAACACGTATTATGGTGATGAAAAGGTCAGTATCAACAAACACTCACACCGAGCCAGTGCATAGAGGCATATCAGTGTTTCCTTATTGTGCAGGAGACTCACCTTCAGAGGCAGAGGGAATTCACACCGCTGCTCATCGATCCTGCTGCCCTGATGGACAAGAGCATTGATGATAACAAACCTGGGCTGCTCAGGCATCGCTGGATACACACGCTGCACACAATCAATGGCGTAGTAACTCACCTGCAGCTTCTCAATGATTTCAAACAGCTCGGTGTCCTGGTATTAAAAAAAAAACGAAAAGAAAAGAAACAGGCGGCAGACGCAGGACAACAGTGCAGTCGGAGAGAAAGGGAAGGAGACACACAGGAAGGAAGAGGAACATGAAAAAGGCTTCAGTCTCAATTGGTAACTTCTCCGAAATGAAATCCCACTCACTATAAATAATCAAATGAAATTATGTGCATGCTGAATAATGATATCACCCTCTGGCTGCAGCTGGTAGAAAGGAAAGGCTTGCTCTCACTGGCAGGAGAGTCCAGGATGTCCAGTAGCTTTTTCTCTGCAGTTTCGGGTCTGCTGCAACAGGTTGATTTGCACAAAAGGACAAAACCGTACATCCAATTCTTTTTTCACCTCGTATTCAGCTTAAATGTTAGATCAGAGCTGCAGCAATGACAAAATGAAAAAAGGAGCCTCACCTTGTCTCATCCCCACATGTGAATCTGTCCACACTGTAAACAAGGAAGTGAGAACTACTGAGAAAAGAAAGCTCTTCTTCTCAAACAGACAGGATGAGGTCAATCAGACAACGAGTGCCATCCATTCAGAATGTTAGTAACACATCTGACTTCGTGAGGCGCATGTCAGTCTAATTGGAGACCGGTGCTGCGTTCACTTACCCGCCATATGCCCCAAAAGTGAAACTTCTCTTCCTGGAGAAGGACATGTCATTCCTCTTTTCTCTCTCCATGGCTTTGGTGTCACTGTGAATGTTTGTACATGCCAGTTTGGTAGCGAGTCAATCAGGGCTGGCTCAGGTTGAATTAATTCACTCTATCATTCTGTCACTCCTCCTCCTCCTCCTCTCTGCCCCCTGCCTCTCACTCATTTAAGCCTCCCTTTCCTCCCCCCCTCTGTCCTGCTGTCAGCCAAACAGGCAGCGTTAACCCGCTCATGGTCACAGGTGCAGCAGCCGATGCAGACCGTGAAGCGGAGACCCGGTCGGGCTGCTCCGTGCCGCCGCGTGCCATTGATCCGTGGTGAACGCTTGTGATTGTTTGGCAGACTGACTGAGCATAAAGATAGACCTGTAAATAAATAAAGAAAGCAGTGAGACATTTTCTCCCGGACCTGTTACCCTTTGAGTCAGTAAGAATCATCAATTATTGACAGCTCACACAGTGAGGGTGAGGAGATAGACAGCAGGAGAGGGTGAAGTCGAGGGAGAGGCAGGGAGGGAACGACTGAGGGGGGAGTAAGAAAGAAAGAAAGTGAGGGAGGGAGAGAGAGACACCGAGAGAGAGAGAAAGAGAAAGAGAGAGAGAATGGTGGACACAGAAAAGAGGTGTGCGTAGTTCAATTGTATCACATGACCCAAAGTCATTTAATTGATGTTACTTCTGTATCTAAAGTCAAGGAGGTTTGGACTGGAGAAAAAACGTGTAATCCATCATATATGTACATACATGTATCATAAGAGCAATTACTAACACTATAACACAGAGATACTTTAAAAAGTAGATAAAGTACTTAGGCCATAGTCATTATGTTATTCAATGCAAGTATCTGTAAGTTTACATGTTGTTTCATCGACTGAAACCGCTGTGCTTTTCACCGTGTATGGATGCCTTGATAAATATTTTGAAATCTTTTTAAGACCTCTATCTTCATAATGGAGCAAACCTGGATTTTATTTCCTATTACAGAAAAGACGTGGTATATTCAGAATTTAACTGTTTTCTCTAAACACACTTTTGGGGGATTAGCTGTGTTTTGAAACTGGCAAATATCCTTTCGAAAAATCACACTGATACACAAGAAAACTGCCTGATTTCAAACCTGAGATCATGTGATAGCAAGCTATTATGTTGAACTTGATTCAAACAGAAATGTAAGCTTTCAGGTATGGGAAATATAAAAAGTACAAAAAACTTAAGAAAACATGAGTAAATACATTTGTCATAATGAGTCCGGGCTTGTGTTTGACAATTTATTATGTCTATTATGCAAAATCCAATGTATAACAAATAAAAATGTAAAAGCTTTTTCACCAGAGATTACAGGTTGAAGCACAACATGTCAAGTGACCATAGATATATATAGCCTCAAGTCAGCCAATGGGCAAACAGTACAGAAAAGATAAGCATAAGTGCGTATAAAAATACTCACACATAGATACTGTGGGAATTATGTAAATTCACACTTTTCTTCTGTCAGAATTTCAACAAAATAGTCCCCAATGCTGAGATTAATGTAGAATGTGTATCTGCAGAAATGTTAGATTTCAAATATCACTGTGGGACAACTTTAATAATGATAAGTATAAATACACATTAAAATCAAAATACTCACAGTTACATCTTGTGGTCTGTGGTGAACAGGTGGCACTGTCTCCATACTGAGGTGAAGTTGTGATGCCTTCAATCTTACCTGAGTTAGAGAAGCTGATGGACCTTTGCCTCCAGTTGTCAGAACATTTTCATCATAAGTAAATTCTTTCTCAGGGGCTGTATATATATGATCTTTACCAATCAACCATTTGTTTAGATTTTTTTCTGGCCTGCAGATGGAGATATTTGGGAGGGAGCCATGTGAGGTGCAGTGTCTGATCATTACAGAGTAGGACCGATTTCTAAACAGTGAGAAAAAAAAACTAAACTGGAATTTTCAAGAAGCCAGTTGCAAAATACTGGTGGCGTTTCCACACCAGGATGCAAGCCAAATATCCACAATCCTTCAAGATTAACTTCACTTTAGATTATGATATGAAAGCGAAAGCAAAGTTGTTCTATTAAAGAATTGGTCTTGACGTTCAGTTGAACACTACACCAAACTACAATCTTAAAAAGTATGTTTGAAGCTCCTATGGGACTTGCATACACTCAATTAGCCCTTAGTGTGATTTAGAGCTAAGCTCATGCCTAACTGTATGAATGAATTGTTTACTTCTCAGTTGGCCCATCCTCCTTTCAATGTATAGCTCTCCTTTTGAAAGACGTGTCTTCAAAGCGCTGCTTATCAATTGGCTACTTATTTACAGTGAACGGATTCAAATCCACAATACTGTGTATTCATTTCTGTCCAGCGGCCTGCTGGTGACCGACACGCAGCTCGATGGTTGGCTTTTCAACACGTCACTCATATTATGCTGCTCTCTCATTGGCTAGGATCCACACCAAGCGCTCTGACTCCACCCTCCCTTATCGCTGTGCGTGGTGGCCCGCGGAAGTTGGTTTGCAGACTGCAGGACGGGATGTTGTCGGTTTGCCTCGAGGTGTGAAGCACGGAAACATTTTTGCAGGATCTTTCTCGCACCGCTTTTGATTCTGTTGCAGAAACAGAAGAACGGTAAGCGGTAGACCGGAGGGAATCACATTACATCCACTCGTGTGGGGGAAAACAAAAAGTCGAAGTTAGCCCGCGGGCTAGTTAGCATCGGAACTAGCCACGGACATCTCAGTTAGTGTTAACTGTCAACAACTATTTATGTTTGTTCGAGTATTTAATAGTTTGCAGCTGGTATCATTTGATAAGCGCCCCATGTCTGTTTAAGGAGCGGTGGTTGCTTGTGAAACTTGCACGCCGTTACACTGGCGTTGTTGTTGGGTTTCATCTACTTACACCTCGGACTTGCGCTTTTTTACAAACTTACCCACGTTATTATCTCACACTGTCGTGAACTGTCACCCAGCGTGTCTTACGACGACATCCGTGTCGAGAGCACTGCGATCCCAGCAGGTCCAGCCTCTCCTCCGGCAGAAGTCTGTAGTAGGAGCCTGGGGTCGCTGACAGTCACTCCTCCTTTACACACTTCCACAGTGTTTTTTTTTTTTTTTTTTTGTCCTGCTCTTCCCCTGCAGTGTGTCCGGCCGGGGCAGGATGCTGAAGTGCGGCATGCAGGAGCGGGACCGCCAGGCTATCCGGAGGTGCTCTGCGGTCTTCTGCAAGCAGCTGGTGGTGGACGCACTGCTCATCCAGTCGCTACAGGCAGACGACATCCTGACAGAGAGCATGGCAGAGAGCATCATGGTGTGTAAACAACATAGAATTCGTCTAATAAATAAGGAACGGCATTCTGTTGACTGCCGGCAATAATGCTTGCAACTGTTTCATTGGAAACTCGTACTACTTTTATACTCTGTGCATTTAAATGCTGGCCAGTCATCGATTAACCTCACGTGCATGTTTTTTTTTCCGATTCTGGGAGGGAACCAGAACACCGGGAGAAAGCCCATGCACACAAGTGGAGAATATGCAAACTCAACAACAAAACAAACCCCAGCTAGTATGTGAATTTGGGTCTGCTTGCTATGAGGCCAGAGCGCGTGGCCACATTTTATAAATGACATATATTTTCATATTGTGATCTTTGTATTGTCATAGACGCAGTTCATAATAAACATTTGTCGTGTGTGAAGACAAAGACACTCAAGACACTGAGGAGGGCTGAGAAGTTCTCGCTTATCAACAGACAATCGCTATTCTTTTGTTTTGTATTAATTTAAAAACAAGAATAAATATAATCGCTCCCTTTGAAAGAGAAAGTGAGGTCTTGCTTGAGGATTCACTCTGACAAATATCATGATTACATTGGGGCTCAAACCTGTGACCCACCTGCGACCCCGTTACCAAGCCCACCAACACAATAATGTAATAGATGGTGTTCTTTTACAGATTTTCATTTTGGTGTCTTAAGTCAAATGCATATTATTTTATCCTGTAAACTTTTTGATGTGAGACTCAACTCTCAATTAAAGACCAAAATATGGATTTTCAGTCATCCCTTCTGATTTCCTTTCCTCCAGGCAGAGCAAACCTCTCAAAAGCGGAGCTGGCGTTTGCTTCTCCTCCTGCCAAAACGTGGACCAAAAGCTTTCAGGAGCTTCTGCTCAGCCCTCCAAGAAACAGAGCAGCAGCACCTGTGCGACCTGCTCATGCAGCCACCGGAGTCAGATGGCAGAGAGACACATGTAGATGTGAGTGAGCACTACGCTGAGCGTCAGCACTCGTCGCCATACACTCAACACAAAGCTACAGGATGTTACAGCAGATTGTTACCGCATCCACAACAGTCCTTAGTGTGTTTTCTGCACACAGATTATTCAGCCTGAGGAAGAGCCAGAGGGAAAGTTAGAGCGACAGGTCACGAAGAGAAAGGAAACAAAGGTAGAGGTGAGCACAGTGCACGCATTGTCATCATTACTGCTGACGTATTTCACCATATCAAAGGTGTATAAGTACTGATGTCAGGAAAAGTAGATGTCTTTGAGGATACTTTTATATTTGTCAGCAATATAACACGTTGCCACAGTGAAAGACAAATAGTTAATAAAAGTAACCGTCAGTTACCGAGTCTTCTGCAGACATCATCAGTAGTCAGAGAGAAACAAGCGAGGTGAGCAGCACCTCGTCATTCCCAGTCCAGGACAGCGGCTGGGTCTGTGAGTCACTGCCCTCCGTCAGTCAGGGACAAAGAGAGTCAGGGGACGAGTGGACAAGATGAGCAGGCAGATGTGAGGAAAAACAAACGATGTCGACCCCACGTTTAGCTGTCATAACATATTTCCTTGCAGTTAAATTGGTGTAGATCACTATTTTCGTTCTTCTAATTCCAGAGGTTTGTGAACGCGTCGCTCCCACTGTCAACTCAGGAGGAGATTGCAGCGAAGCGAGCGCGGTCCCACGGTGAGTAGTGGTTTGTCTCTGTCAGGGGTAACATGTCCTGCTCTGTGTGCCATGTTGTCTTCAGTGTTTGTTTCCCTGGAAACATTTTTGGACAAAGGAGTTTGTCATCTGCTTATAAGACGTGTAATTGAATGTTTGCTTTGAACTCCAAAAATATTTAGCAGGCAACAGATACTTAATTGGTTTAAGTCTCTTTAGCATTTTAACTTTTATAACCATGCAACAGTTTTGCCTGTGTTATTGCTTCAGACCAGCACCGGTCTGCACCTGCAGGCACCACGCCTCAAGTATGACTCATTCAAAGCATTGTGGTGCAAAGTTTGTATGTGCACGCCATCAGGGCATTTTCTGTCATAAGAAGCTTTGAATGAGCGCTTCAGTTTGTGCTAAGCAGACGTTATCAGCGCGGCCATGTGTTTGTCTTTGTGCGACAGAGTCCATGGAGTTTAGTCTGGACGCCGACAGTCCCATCACCACTCCTGTTCTGCCGTGCACTTCTGACTTCTACCTCTCTCACTGCCAGCAGGTAAATCACCTTTTCGACAGGGCAGCTCAGTAAGTTTGCAGCCGTAAAACTGACTTCTGCAGAAATGCACTTGTTCAGAGTTATAAAACGCATGAATTATAGCTGTCGAGAGAAAGACCCGAGTTTGCGACTTGTAACAATTTCAACAAGAATGAAATATTTCAACTCGTCAGGAGTTGTCTAATATTTACTTCCTGGCTTCATAGTTCTGCTCTCTTCTCTTCTCTCAAGTCATACAGAATGAAGTCAACGCCTCGCGGCTTTGCCTTGGTGATCAGCAATGTGACCTTTGACCCTCGGGCTGCCCCTGAGCTTGACACGAGAAAGGGGGGTGAGGTGGATGACGAGGTCCTCAGGAAGGTGTTCACAGAGCTGGACTACTGTGTGACTGTTCACAGGGACCTCACTGCTCAGGTAAGACGTGTGAAAACACAGCAGAGGATCGAAGCGAGCCGTTTTTAGATCGCTGACCTTTTGATGTGTAATTGTTTTGAGGAAATCGCTTAGTGTTGTTTTGTCAGGTATGACGACTTCAAAAAGACTGGTTGCTGAATGTTGAAAAGGGTGTATGTAGCAGCGCAAGATGTGTTTGTTTAGCCCAGTTTAACTGCTGTGGAATAAGGGAAGTTTGTATTGTACTGACTGCATTTCCTCCCTCAAATAGAAAGAACTTCTGAAACGTGGTCGCGTGTCCTGAGGACTCTTGTGTGTACGTTTTTGCGCAGGGCATGAGGACCTGCATTGAGAACTTCTGCAGGCGCTCAGACCACCGGACAGTGGACAGCTGTGCAGTGTGTCTCCTCTCTCATGGCACCGAGGGAGCAGTGTATGGCACAGATGGACAACTCCTGCAGGTGAGGTGGTTTTCTGTGTTTATGTGAGATGGCAAGCTGTTTCTTTTCACACTAAAAGTGTCTTATTTCTTGGTCTTATTTCAGCTGGACTGGGTGTTCGAAGCCTTCGACAATGCGCACTGTCCGCTGTTACAAAACAAACCGAAGATGTTCTTCATCCAGGCCTGCAGAGGAGGTACGGCTGTGACCTGGACGGGTTTGTTTAGAAGGCCAATTCGGAGGTGTTTGCGTGGGAATGCGTTGGTCTCTGCTCTGTGGTCTGGTTTGAAAGACTGAAATGAGTTTTCTTTTCTCGTGAACTTGATTGCTACAATGCACTAATGCAGCAGTCACACCCGGTTTATTTTAACCGGTCCAAACGTGACGAGTGTCGCCCACTAATGGCCCCAAAAAAATGCGAACGTGACATTGTGCCAAACAAATGTTAAAAGCTGATTTACCAACTTTGTGTTCTGAGCATTGCGTCTAACAATAGGAAAGTTATACAGTCCCTAGATACACATCGATCATGCTGTGCTTTGTTGATCGTACTCAAACCTAAAGCGCAATCTGTCTGAGTGAGCGCCCAATGTAACGCTCTCCAATAGTGATCTTACTAAATTAAGCCCCAAGACTTGATATCACAGTAAACATGTATTAGACGCCACATAAGTCCCAGTATGAGTGAAATCTCATCCATGAAAGTGTCTCGTGTGTGTGTGTGTGTGTGTGTGTGTGTGTGTGTGTGTGTGTGTGTGTGTGTGTGTGTGCTACATTGAGAAACCACTGGAGTGACAGAACAGACAGGTGTCAGCCTGTCCTGTCACATGACCAGATGTTGTCTACCGTCCCTCTTCTGACCACTGGGAGAGTCTCCACAGGTGACGGGTCCGCAGACATCCATCTGCCGCACACGTCCAGATGGCGTGAACGTCAAATGCACACTTGCATATTAACGTGGTGCAAATGTATCGCAGATGAACTATAAGAACTTCCAGATAAATCTGACTTAACAAGCTCCCAGGAAAGGATTCTGTTACTGTGATGGAGGTTGTGACCTTAACTATGCACCTCATGATGCTGTTGACAAATCATCAGACCCCTCAGGAGCAAACTTAATTACTTCACACACAGTCACTCGCTCCACCAGAGGCCACCACAGGTGTGCCGTTCAAAGGCTATTAGATGTGCTCATCTACTGCCTCAACAAAGGGCTTCGGTGGAAACCAATCATTATTTATTACCAGTGTGGAGAGTTACATTGGTGGCAAAAGAGAAACTAAAAAAAAAAAGGAATTAAACTGGGGGACAGAAGTAATAAAGATGTGGTTTAAAAAGGTGCCAGATATAATGATGAGGATTTTTTTTTCTTTAAATAACTCGATTGTTTTTAATTAAGGAAATTGAATTTGAAGAAATACATTTTCTCCTCAAAATTGTCGAAAATTTGCTTTCAAATGTCACCCAGAGAGCAGCAGCCTCCGCATGGAGATGTAGGGGATTGCATAAACTACTGGATGTATCAAACAGAAATGGCTGAAATATATTTCAGACAAGCTGAAGACGAGTCTATAACGTCAAAAACATTGCCTAATGTCCAACACCGAGCCAGTTGCATCGGCGTCAAACAACACTGTCATCTTTCAGATGAGATGGACTGTGGCGTGGAGCAGATCGACAGTCCAGCAAGGACCTGCTCGCCGAGCTGTGAACAGCGGGACGCTGGGAGAGAGGGACAGGGCGACGCAGACTTAAGGAACGGGGAGGATTTGGGGAAGCCCAGGATTAAACTGCCCCAGCGCTCCGACATGATCTGCGGCTTCGCGTCTCTCAAAGGTCAGAAACTTTGTAAGTTTGTCCACTTTGTTTCACTTGGATGTATTCATTCATGAAGTGTGCAGATGAATCTGCCCCCCCCCCCCCACACCCCCCCTTTGACATTAACGCCTCATTTAGTTTAATTTAGTTTTTTTTGTGCAGTGCACTGACAATGCCTTACTTTGAAGGTACACTTTATGCAACACGAGCTGTCAGATTAAAGAACGGTCCAGCCCTGACAGACACCTCAGCTCTGTTCTCCTGTGTCTCATCTTGACGTATTAAGCCTTTATTGTTTGATCTTCTTCTCCTTAAGGCACAGCAGCCATGCGAAACACCAAGAGAGGATCCTGGTTCATCCAGGAACTCAACGCAGCACTCCGCCTCAATGCCAGAAACACACACCTCGCAGACATCCTGGTACAGGTGAGCACACATGTCCAACACTTCCAGAGACGTTATTGAGCTCTTAATGCATCTTTCTAGGCTCTGTACTTCTATTAGGCACGTTTTTATATATAATCTGTAACCGTTAGCTGCTATACTCTGTCTCAAACAAAAGATAAGCAAACGTAGGATGACTTTGATCTTTGAAAGAAGAAGAAGAATAATGCGGCAGAAGATGACATGAGGATCAAAGTGACTTCAGTCCGAAATAGTGGGCAGATTCCCAAAGAAGTGAAACGCAGCACAATGTCCCTGCTGCCTGTAATACTTTCATACTGAGCTTTTTCCACCTTGATGCTAAAACACCTGCTCTAATCTCTGTTAGCTTTGTTTATTTCTAACCTGCAGGTCCACATAACCTACAGCACGATGTTACTCCTGCCGACTGAAGTAGCCGTAGTGGTTGTCACCTACGGTTCACTGGCGAGTGACATCGTACAAAGTTTATACATTACTTTGAATTATAGGGCTTTATGAGCAGCTCGTTACTCGTTTGAAAAAAGTCAAAGTAACGCTTGCTCTTGTATGATGGAGACAAATGTCATTATAACCCTAAAAAGCAAAAAATAATACATATAGATGGCATTTAAACTCACCGATATTGATATTAGCTATGGTTTTATATTTCTTGGGAGTTTGCATATATTTTTTGAGTACATGGACATACAGGAGGAGATCAGATCAAATTTGCCACTAATCCAAGATGGTCACTCCCCCCCAAAAAACCCTGTATCTGCTAATTTGACCTTAAACAACCTTGAAGACTCCATAACGCTGAATCTCTGGTCTTTCCATCCTCTTTTCTTCCGCCTGTAGGTCAACGGTCGTATCAAAGAGAGGGAGGGTTACGCCCCGGGCACGGCTCACCATCGCTGCAAAGAGATGTCAGAGTTCACCAGCTCATTGTGCAAAGATCTCTACCTTTTTCCCAAATACCAGCCTCGGTATTGACAAACATGCACGTTTGATAAACGCACAAGCTATTCCTGGTGTTGAAGCCTCTAGATGGTGGCAAACGCCGATGCCTTTCTCAAGACTATTACTGCCACACACACACTCACATTCCCCGGTTACAGTTTCCCAAACAGGATTTGTTTGTTCACGTTTGCAGACAGGGATGCATGTAAGCACTCACACATAGGAAGAAAGAGCAAGTGGCCGTTGATTTTTATGTATTTGAACATGAGCGATGTATTAACATACACCACACTCGCCATACTGCGTGTCTGTATTTGTGCCAGTTAGAGGGTGTACATTTTAATTCTTTCCAGTCAAACTGCGACGCAAAGGTTTCACAAGTCTCTCTTTTTAAGATGTATTTTGTATACAAATCTATTTTTGTGGCTTTCTTTTGTAAGACACTGTTTTTTATAAGATTTTTAAACCCTTTTTGTTTCTGTGAAATGTGATGTTTGTTGTATATAATGATCATTCCTTGTTTTTATCGTAGTAACAGCTAGGGGGCAGCGCAGCAGAGACCAATGCATTTAACCATTGTCCTGATTACAGACAGCTATGGCATTAGTGGCAGAAAGCTTTATATTTATGATGAACCAGAGATTGAGAAATTCTCACAGTTGGCCTTACGTGAGGAAAATATGTACCAGGCAGCTTCAAGATGAAATCTGAAGATGTTAATGCATCACTTTACCCCTGAACTTTTGTACTGTGGTGCTATCCTTGTGGGGTAACTCGCCCACAATATAAACTCTGACCTTCAGTCTAACTCCGGGTGTTTGTTTCCCGTGTGCGTGCTGCACATTCAGTCAGCCTCTGTATGGTATGTTATAGTAAGGATGAAAGCCGTCTTCCATGAACAGTATGCAGCCTGTGCCATGTGAGGAGGATCTCTTGGATAAACTAATGACCGTAGCGACGCTCTGCCACTGCATTGTGTTGCTCTGGCCCATGAAGGAAATTCACTCCAACTGAGTGAAGATACAGTGTTGTAGTGAAGAAAAAAAAGCAATATATTGTGGAAACAGTATTTGTCAACAGATTTCAAAGATGGACTGCATGAGATGGAAGGTACTCATTCACATGGCGGGCTTGAATCATGAAACAAAAACAATGTAGTAGCTTTCCTGCAGTGCAAGAACATATTATTGATATTTGCTGCCAGACTCTGCTAAGGTGCTGTGTCGAGAGATGGATGCTGGGAGAAATCTTATTTCTGTCTTCTTGACTGCCAAATGTGCTGTACAATAAACAGGCTTTGGGTCGAAAAACACATTTTAGGTCTGTTTGTTTTTATTGTGTGGGTGTGCATTTTTTTTGTGAGGGGGTATTTTTTAGTATCTGTCAACATAGAAACTACTTCCAAATGCTGTTAGTGTATTACTTTTTACCTCTTACATAGCGGGATTGTGACTTTCTAATTCTGTACTTTCAACATCAAGACTGATTTCAAGCTAAATGACAGACAAGACGAGGTTTGGATGGAAATACTGACTGATGTCTGTGAAAAACAAAGCTAGTACTGACTTGATATTTAAATTACAGTGACTGATAATGAATCAGGCGCGATGTTTCACATTTTTGAACACCTGTGTGACAAAGTTTGAGGTTTCTGTCTCTAAGAACAAATTCAGCAATCGTTAGTTCACGGTTATATGCTTTCCATGGATTTCATAGCTCGTCCACTTTACGATACAAATTAAGAGAAAAATAAAAAAACTTGAATAAAAGTAGGATGCAATGATTTGTGTTTCTCAACGTTCTGTGGTTTAATATTTACAGGCCATAAACAACATATCAGATGCTGACAGGGAGACATTTTACCGTTTCATTATGACATTTCAAGAATTTACCGGCAGTATAAATTCTCACAAAAGCTGAGACACAAACAACAAACGGTAAACAAATTCAAGTCAAGTCTTAACTGACAATAGGTCAATAAGATAAGAGTATTTTAGAGAGACAGAATTGACCAGAGGTGTTTAGAGTATAAAACACACTGAACCTTGAGATCAAATTTCAATTCATAATCGCACAGTGTACAGTACACATGATCATCCAACAATTCAGAGTATCTGGAGAAATCTCTACGCGCAGAATACAAGGTCAAAGGTTAATAGTAAATCTTTGTGATCTTTTCAGCCATTCGCTGGTAGTTTCACTACTTTTTTTTTCCAGCCGTGTTCAGTCGGAGCTGAAGGCCTCTGCCTGAATGTCCACTGCGGCTGCTCCTGAGCAGACTGCACTCTACTTGATCCTTCTTGTTGCTGTGTTTGTGTGTGTTGTTGTCGGCATACAGCCTGTCCTCCCCATTCTCAGGTATAGTATAACTGGCTCGCCCTTATTCCGCTGCGCTCAGGTCCCTCCGTGCTGCGAGCGGGACGTATGTATCTCTCACTCTGCCCGCCACCCACTGATAATGTTCTCTGTGTATCAGATAGAGGCCCGGCCAGCTGTCCACAGCCATTCCCCTGTGACACACACGCACACACACACATAACATACAGAGTAACACATTTTGCGCTGGCCTCCGGTGTAGCGGCGAGATTAGGCTGTTATGCGCTAGCGTGTAGACCACAAAGCGGGGGGCGGAGTTAAGGGGGATCTGTGTGTCTTATAATGGCGGCCTGTCTCATCAGGCCGAGAGGAGGAACCAGAGGAGGAACCCACCGGTGGAGGAGAGGCGTTCCGGATTAACTTGTCAGGGTGGGATGTTGTCTCTCTCTGAGAGGTCCACACACACATACACACCACACACACACACACACACACACACACACACACACACACACACACACACACACACACACACACACACACACACACACACACACTGAAGGCCTGTGGGCTTTTCAGCTCTCAGCTAAAGATGTGCTGCACAGGTTCACTGCATTTCCCCCAGAGTGGTGAAGTAGGACGGATATCACTTTACTGGAGGACCGTTTTGGGGTGTGTGTGTGTGTGTGTGTGTGTGTGTGTGTGTGTGTGTGTGTGTGTGTGTGTGTGTGTGTGTGTGTGTGTGTGTGTGTGTGTGTGTGTGTGTGTGTGTGCGTGCGTGCGTGCGTGCGTGTGTGTGTGTGTGTGTGTGTGTGTGTGTGTGCATTACTTGGAGTGGGTACATTTGGGTTGGAGCATGTGAGTGTTATGGGGATTGCCTTGCTGCATTGGCTGATTAGGTGTGAGCTGTCATAGGGGTGTCGTGTGCACCTTCCTGCTCACGTTGCAGGGGCAGCCCTATGGGGGGTGCCCGTCCAACTCCCACCCCCACTACCACCCCTGTCCAAACAAGCACAGGCCATACACACACACACACACACACACACACACACACACACACACACACACACACACACACACACACACACACACACACACACACACACACACACACACACACACACACACATATGCACCTAATGGTCGCCTGGCAGGGAGGGTGCTGCTCAGGGCAACAAGTTGTGTGTGTGTGTGTGTGTGTGTGTGTGTGTGTGTGTGTGTGTGTGTGTGTGTGTGTGTGTGTGTGTGTGTGTGTGTGTGTGTGTGTGTGTGTGTGTGTGTGTGTGTGTGTGTGTGTTATTAGGTGTCTGCAGTTCTAATAAAGGAAAGCACTGCGTCCTTCCATGCCTCATCAGATGGCTTTGCTCTGCTTTGTCTGCCTGTCTGATTTCTGTCCGTGTGTGCGCCCGGTCGCGCAGTGGAGCTGGATGGCTCGCAGCCTCTGGATCATCTGGAGAAGAACACGTACAGGACGAACCTCGTCTGCGTTTGATCCCTGCTGATACACGTAACCAGTGCGTTTGAAGTTGAATTTCCATCCGACTTGGGACCGTCAGAAGATGCCTGCCTAGTTATTTGACCTCCCGGAAAGATTGTGCTGTATCAAACAGACAGGGAGACCGTGTGTGTGTAAGTGTGTATGGTTGTTGCCCAAGCCATTGGAAATGCTGGGGTGTTCAGCAAGGTTATTTTTGGATCAGTGACAGCGTGTCAATGGCTGCAGATGCGTCGCAAAGGAAGGCTCTGAGATACCAACAGACCCTGGTAGGTCTTTCACAATCTTCCTTCACCTGCCTGCATGTTTGACGGTAGAATGTGGCTCTTGACTTAAACAAACAAACCAAAAAAAAAAAAAAGTCTCTTGATTCGTCCACTTTTCTCTGCACCTGCTTCTCCTTCAGCTTTCCATCTACTCACATGTCCCTTCATCTTTTTTGCTCCTCCTCCCTCTTTCTCTCACTAATTCTCCCCGTCGAGCTTTGATCACTTTTCTTCTCACCCGGGGGTTTATTTGTTTTCACCCCCTTGTATCCTTTCTCTTCTCTTGTTGTCCTCGCTTCTTTTGCTACGTCACACAAAGTCCTCCTCTTTGCCCTCCGCGTCGAATCAATACTCCTCATCTCAGCTCTCTTCTCACACTTCCTCTCTTGTCCTGTCCTTTCCTGCAAGATTTCTTTGACTTATTGTCAAGTTTTTGTTGGTGCAGCCCTCAAACACATTAACAGTCTCAACAGTTTCACACCGCCCACGACACACAACGCTGAGTGAAGGCGATAAATGAAAAGTCGTCTCTGCGAAAGAAAGAGGAATTTTATTATTTCTTCAGATCTCAAATGCCAAAGTGTTGCCTGATCTTTTGCGTTTGATTTATTTACTCTTTTTTTTTTTCTTTTCTCTTTCACATTTTATCCGTGGGTGTGCGTCTTCTCGGCACCACCTGTACGACTCCTCAAGCAGCAGCCTTGTAAAGTCATTGCTGTTTTCATGTGTTGGTGGATATAAATACCTATATAGAGGAAACCTGAGCAGACAGGTTAGATGTACGTGGTGAGATGAAGTCATGTCACTATATCCTCCAGTTCATCTGTTTAAATGCTCATGCAGAACGATAGTCGTTCCTCCCAGGAGCATCTCCACATCTCTGGCAGAGTTTAACCACCTTTCCTTCCTCAGCCCCCCCCCCCCCAAAAAAAAAATGGACAAAAGTATTTCACTGACTCACAATGTTGTTTCCTGCAGAGGTGATTGTGAATTAGAACACCAAACACTGACAGATAGACATGTGATCCTGTAACTTGGCTGAGGTTGTATGTGTTAACTGATAAAGTGCGGAGCAGCAGCAGGAGCAGCAGCAACATTGGCGGTGGTTTCTCTTTTTCCTCTTCTTCTCTGAGAAGATGGACGATTGCTTACGACGAATCGCTAAACCGTGGCCCTCCTTCTCCCGCTCGGGGTCCCACAGGTCAGATATAAATAAGAAATCCGTGTTAATCACACTGGTTACGAGCTGAATGTCTCTGGAAAGTTGCTCTGCTCTCAGGTGTGAATGCTGCGACAGCATTTGCATGCAGGAGACAGGAAACTGGAGCCTTGGACGATTTGAGAAGTTTACATGGAGAGCTGTTAATAGACGGTACTTATAGGATTCACGTATTGATGAAGAGCTGCCGGCAGCGCCGAGTCTTTTAGGCTCGATGAGTCAGACGGAAGCTGACGCATGACATGATGGAGTTGCTCCCAGCACAAGGTTAAAACCCGGCTAAAAAAAAAAATAAGTCTTACATATTTCATACATTTTATGTTGCAGACCGAAACCTGCTTTACACTGATTTGTTGGAGCCTTTAATTGTGATTTAAAGCGCTTTAACGATTCAGTCTTTACATTACAGGATTTCACATGTTCAGGCAGAAAATTAGGCCACTTGAACAAAATGAGTAATTAATATAAGAACTGAATTTAAGGAGAATTACAGAATGGGGAATATTGACATACTAATTATTCCTATAGTTGATTTTCCACGAAGAACTGTGTAATTCATGCTAATTTGTAGGGAAATAATTGAACTGAACACTCAGTTTAAAGTTTGAGTTCATATTTATTCATAATAAACTCAGATTACTGTTAAGCATTATTAGTTAGCTAGACTTTTATGAAGTCTTTATAATGTGTGGGATTTTACTCATACTTTTACAGTTTACATCATGGGACCTACTTTGCTACTTTTGGACTATAAATCCTTATTCATATATATATATATATATATATATATATATATATATATATATATATATATATATATATATATATATATTTGTTCACCAAAGTCTGTTTATCTGTATGAAAATAAATAAAAACAATCAAATATTAAATATGATGAGAAATCCCACTTAGTATTTTTAGTCTTTTCCTACAACAGTACTTTTACTTATTATTGATCTTAACTGAAGCAACATAACTATAGGTATACTTGATTAAATCAGCACATCACGAATAATTAGTTCCTAACCGTACATAGTTCCATAGATGATCATGATAATGATGCTTTTTTGTTTGTTTGTTTGGTTTTTTTTTAAAGGTGAAACTCTAAACAGCTTTCAATGAGTTTTAGTTGACGTGACACCCTGGAGTCTGGAAGTCTTTTGCCCTCCAAATTAACTCCGTGTAAAGTTTTGTTAATCGCCTCCAAGTACCACAACTGCTGTCGACCTCCGACCTTAACAAAGAGGAAGCTCCCTCTGTGGACTCGTGTTGTGCTGATAGACACACTCCAGCAGGGTGGCGAGAACAGATAAACGTTTGTGTATGCAAACACACGCGCGCACACACACACACACACACACACACACACACACACACACACACACACACACAAACACCGGCTGTCTGTTTGATATAGCCGGGTGTGTGTTACAATTTATATGATGGATGTGCTCAAAAACAAGGTTGTGTGAGGAGACCGGTCTCGATCTGCGATAACGTCAACAGCGATGAAATAGATCTTATAAGTCTCAAATGTTACAGGCTACTAAAAGGGATAATGTTCACCTGCCAAATGTCTTGCAGACTGGAATGGCCGCGACGTAGACGATTAAGCCATTAAACTTCATGCGATACGCAGTCACAGGAAAGGTCTGTTCACATGTAGGGCGAGTTATATTGTCGTAATTAAATGATCGGCCCTTACATCAACAGCTTCGAGATCAAACATCACAGTGGTGAATAGTGTCAATAACTCGTCATTGTTTTGCGTAAAGGCTAAAGTTCTCCATCTGTCTGGACAACAAGTCTCCCGGGAGAGGTCGGCCGAAAGGGGGGGACAACTAGCGAGAGAGAGAGAGAGAGAGAGAGAGAGAGAGAGAGAGAGAGAGAGAGAGAGAGAGAGAGAGGGGGAGAGAAAGGCAGAGAGAGGTGCGGGGAAGTGTGTCAGTGAACATTGGGTCACACCGCTGCTAAATTTATCCACGAGTAAGGTTTCACCTCAGAGGTTGGGGGTGGGGGGGTGGGGGGGGAGGGTGGTGGTGAGAGGGAAAGTTTGAGGGGCAAGCGTGAGGGAGACAGGTGAAAGTCTGCCGTCGGAGTTCAAGCACAGGTGAGATGACATGGAAATCAGTGGAAGTGAAAAGGTTTTCAATGAATGTTGATGCTTTCACACAGATTTGAATGTGAAAACATAAAAACACTTTGACTGTCGTGACGCAGAAATCACCTGTACTGTGGGTTGTTTTTGGACAACAGAGAGGCCTCTGCAAATTCCACCACCAAATAAGGCTTCTTTTGCCCTTTACAGCAAAACTGAATTTGAGTGGTGCTGTAAAAAATTCAATATTTAAATGAATTGGCTGATGATGAATTTATGGAAATCAGTATTTTGTTCGGCTGCTCTTTGCCTCCAAAGCAGCATCAGTACTTCTCAGCACACCCACACAGTTCTTGTGCATTGAGGTTGTTTTAAAACGTCTTGGTGAACAGATCTTCTGTGTATAGTCTGATTTAGATCCTTCTGTCTATTCATGTAAACTTAGAGAGACTTGATTATGTTGCGATCGGGGCTCCGTGGGGGCCACAGCATCACTCCCATGACCCCATGTTACTCCGAAGGTCCCGCTCATTAAACACAAAAATATTACTACGGCTTCAACTGTACTGTAATTTTGCGACACACCTCTGTCTCTCTTTCGCCTGTGAAGGACTGACGAGCTGTTCAGGGTGTGTTCTGCCCTCTCTGTTAGCCGGGGGTCGGCTCCAGCGCCCTGCAAACCTGCACAGGATAAAGCAGTACAGAAGATGGATCAATGGATTTTAAACTTAGACGTGTTTGGCTCTTCCATATCACCCTAACTGAGAGTTAGGGTTGACAAATTAACATTAATCCACTGCAGCCAAAGACAATGGCCAGGCCACAGAGTGTAACACATTTAGAAAGCAAAGTACTGAAAGTTTTCTTAGAACGTCGCAGTTTATTACCTCAAACTACACGACGAGAGTCCCTCTGAAAGATCATCTGCTGTGTAACAAAAACAACTGTTTAAACTTCTCTTTTTTGGACACTTGTTTTTGTTCATTCCTTCTGGGAGCCTGTTTCTTGTTTTGTATTTTGTGAGTCACATGTTCAGGGAAAAGAAAGAATATATATCTAAATAAAACATAACCTTATGAATGCCATAAGGGAGCTTCTATACAGAGACTGAATAGTCGTGCAGTTCCACAGCCGTAGGTCGTAGACACCTGAGCAAGGATCACAAGTAACTAAAGAATTTCTGTGAGAGGCAGCATCTGAAAAGGAACTCCTAGTTCAAGCAATTTCTTCAACAAGTACCGTCCCCACTGGAGACTTGAATAGTGACATGATTAATAAAGTACATAATGTCTGGCACTGGTTCAAGGATTGAACTCACTGCACTGAGGGCCTTTGTTGCATGGCTCTACATGTCTGTGCTCTCCAGATCTGACCTTGAATAAAGTTATGAAACACTCAGAATACTGAACACTCAACATATGCACAGGGTGAAGCTGACAGAAGCTCATGAAGCGAATAAAGGCAGGTTAGGAGCAGGGAAATGTTTAGAAACTTCTCCGGAGAGGCTTTTGATTGAAAGCTGCTTCCATTCATCCTTTTTGTGCACCTACTCATTCGCAGAAGGAGGTTTGGAACTTTTCCCAGCATGCACCATGCGAAAGGCACTGAAACACTCCTTTACAAATACAGACGGCACTGCTCCAAATTCAAGGCCAGCGGTAGTCACTGACAATGAAATATCCGATACCAGCACAGGTATGTATAAAAGACAGCAGCCCACCGAACAGACGGGTGCTGGCCCTGTTTCCCCGGTCTGCAGAAGCTTCCTGGAGAGATGAAAATCCAGCAGCTTTCTGGTCCTCAGAGGAGCCACAAATCACTGGAGAACTACTGGGTCACATCAGAACAACAGATAGCGACCCAGTTCTGGTCCCACACTTGGAGAGTGGCTTGGCTAAATAAGGACTTAAAACAGTGTTAACTGTTTGCCCACAAAGAAATCCACAGACACGCGTTTGATAGCTTGAATTATCCACTTCAGTGGTCAATACCTGCTGTTTAAACGGTATGATGATACTTGTATCTTTAGTAATCACATTTTAGGATTATGTCCCAAAAAGATACTTCTGCACAAAACAAATGTCAGCCAAATGACAAAAATAGAAAGCCTGATAGATTATACTGAAGCAGAGCCCAGGCAGGATTTGGGGGAGCATGTCAAATATGCTCATGGCACTTAAAGTACAGTATAGCATTATCCTGGCTGTTCCACACAATGTTAATGTGGCTACAGTGCCCTCTCAGTCAGCACGTATTATTTTCATGCTTTAAGCTGGTGCCCTGCTGCTCTGCTATCATTTATGATCCGGCCGCTGGAATCTGCTGGATCGGCCTCTGAATGGGAAACTGCCCCTCTGAATTAAGAGCTGCTGACACTTTATTGTCAGGCCTCAAGTGTCTGCACTAACCTCTGCTGCTTTACCGTCTGTGTGTGTGTGTGTGTGTGTGTGTGTGTGTGTGTGTGTGTGTGTGTGTGTGTGTGTGTGTGTGTGTGTGTGTGTGTGTGTGTGTGTGTGTGTGTGTGTGTGTGTGTGTGTGTGTGTGTGTGTGTGTGTGTGTGTGTGTCTCTGACCATACCTGGAAATGAGGTGTGCATAGAAGCAGGTACCAGGTACAGTCTCATGTCCATCACACTGGCAAGGACAGGAAAGGGCAGATGCAAGACACAGACGTCCAGAGAGAGAGACTTCATAGAAAGTCTTGCTGTCCAGGACAGGAGGAACGTGAGCAGTGAGTTTGAGGAGGAACGGCTGAAAAGATGGAGGAGCGGATCAACACATTTGAGACTGTTTTGAATATAGATCAGTTTCTGGTAAGAATTAATTTGCTGTATATTCAAATGTTTTCATACAAAAGTTGTTTTTTTTCTTCCTTTTCTAAGAGAAGTAATTAATTTAATGTAATAAGTGCAAAAAGTACAGTCATCTCATTCTGGCCTCTGGCTATTTATCTGCAATCGTACGGTTTGAATTTCATCTGCCAAATTGAATAGTCTCCACGAAAACCCGGTATTTGAAATTCCTAAATGACACGATGTCAAGTTGAACTGCGGACTACTGCGTGAGACGTTGTTTGTTTATTTTCTCCTGGCTCTCGTCGATTTGCTTTAATTAGAACGTGACAGCTTTTACTGTGTTTGGATGAGGCAAGGAACTGTTTTTGTGCTGGTTAATTAGTGTATGCATATTGAGGCCCGCATTCGAGGAATGTGTGTGCGTCGCGTTGTCTGGCCTGTGTGTGTGGGAGTGTGTGTGGGAGTGTGTGTGTGTGTGTGTGTGTGTGTGTGTGTGTGTGTGTGTGTGTGTGTGTGTGTGTGTGTGTGTGTGTGTGTGCGTGTGTGTGTGTGTGTGTCTAGGGGGCGTAATCTCCTGATCTGTCCATCAGTGAGCGGGTCAGATTTTATCATTAACCTTGTGCCACAGGACAGAGCTGTATTGTTGTAAGGCCTCACACGCACACGCGTGCGCACGCACATACACGAGACACTTTTTTTATTAGGCACACTTGTAAACACACAAACACAAAGTTCACCAGCTGCAAAAACACACACACTGATATTTATGAATATGCAGTGCTGGCTCTCCCTCACGAGGAGTGCAGGAATATGCTATTATTTTTTTAATTAACTCTCAATGTCACACTGCCCTTCAACCTCTGCATCTATTAACAGCTCTCGCTGTGACTGAAGCTCTCTCCCTTCTTTCCCCCCCGCCGCACATCAGATCCTGTTGTTATTTACACTTGAAGTTCTTCCTCACCTCTTTGAGTTTCTTGTGTTTTGCACTTTGTATCACCTTGGCGAAGCCGGCTCATGGATAGGGAACCATGAACGAATTCAAAGCCGCGAACATGTCACAGGCATAATATAAACACGGGCTTTTATTCCCGACAAAGCCAACGGAGGAATAGCTTACTTTTTTTTTTACATTTCCTTTGTCCCGCGAGACTTGCAATAAGCACAACTGCAGAAGCTCGACTTCCTACAAGAGCTCTCTCTCGCTCAAGGAGCTAATAATGAGAGGTGTGCGTGTCAGAGCTGTACAGTAACGGCTCGCTACTTTTATGTGTCCGTGGAGAGATTAAAGAAAGAAAAGTGCATGAAAATAATAAGAGCCACGAGGGGAGGCCGGGGATCTTGCTGAGAGTAAATTAGCGCGTGCAGAGGAGGAAGAGGAGCGGAGAAAGTGGGGGGTGGATCCTCGTGCTCTTGACTGGGAGTGGGAAGGTCATTCCACATTTGGAGAGTCAGACAAAGGCAGTGACAGTTCAAAAGCGTGTGAAAGTTGTGCAACTGATGTCATTTTAGGGCCTTGTTGTGTGTCACGGTGTAATGGATGAACAAGGTCGCACAGTGACACAATGTAAACACAAGGTCTGAGGGATGAAATCAGCAAAGTCGCCCTGGAATGAATAAATCACTGTTTTCTGTGATTTTCTCACACTATCACATAAAACGCTTGTCCAGAGGTCTGTGTTTTGTTTCTCTTACTGCTTGTAACAGCCAGAGCATTTTAACTTCAGTTTTAAATATACGAGTTCAAAGTGATTATTTTAAAGGTATGTCACTCTGTTTGACTTGTTTGGGCACTTACATGTTTTATCATACATTTTTCAAAACACAGCAGCTAAGTCACGTTCCAAGTGATTCATACAATAGAGATTGTTTTTTTGTTTTAACAATTTGCATCTGACTTTATTATTCAGGGATTTATTATCCAGGGATTTATTGCCCATTACTTAAGATATGCATTGTTTGAATTAGAATATAAGGTGCTTATATGTGTCTATAAAGGAAAAACTTTACAGGACAATATGCAACAAAAGAAGCTGAAATTCAAGGAAAACAAGATTCAAAAGTTTTATTTTTCATTTATCACATAAAGCATACATGGAATGAAAAGGAGCATGTTGTCTTTTGCGTGCACATAGTCCATTAAGATCGTCATGTGTGGTCGTAGTTTGAAATCATTGAAATTGTCGAAGGCATTGAGGTGAAAACAGTTGATCCAATAAGACTTTCTGAGGCTGGTTTATTTACTATAACAGTTCAAAGCTTCATCTTCATTAGCTGCTACCACACTGCTGCTTTCCAGCTGCCTAAGATCACAGTGATATGAGCTTATATCAGTGTTGACAAGGAGAAATAATAAAAATCTACAGCTGAAGGTAAACAGAGGGAATGTTAACTTGGAGTTCAGTGTTCAACATGGCATAGAATGAAACATGTTTTAATGTTGATTTGTCGCATTTAGAAGTTTCTCATTTCAATTGCTTGTTTGAATCGCTCTACAGTTGAATAATCCGACTGGTTACGAGCTGAATGTCTCTGGAAAGTTGACGATTGAATATTCCTGGTTACCACCTCATATTAATTGAACAAATATGGGGTAAATTGACAAACTCATCACTTGTTTATGCATGAAAATGGCCTAAACATGTTATTTTACAAGCATACCCATCTACAAAAGCCTCTTTTGTTCACTGTTCTTTGATTATTTTATTCACCTTTCCAAATATTTTCTGACTTTCTGTCCTACATTGATTCTGCCAGGATCACAATGACCATGGGGAGCCATTAAATGTCACTGAGTCACCCTGATAGCACACAGTTGGTATCAAGTAGTCAAGTTTATTAAGAATATATATTTATAAATGGCGTTTAAAAAAAAAAATCCAATTTCTATTAAACTGACTGTCAAAAATTGACACAACAGAGAAGATGCTGCTCCTGTGTAGTTTTACAGAAATAAAACAGCATATGTATAAATATAAATAAATAAATAAAACCCAGAGAACACTTGACTGCGGTGTTATTTTCCCCTTTTGTCGCCGTGGAGCTTGTGAGCTAAAGTGACGTTTCTTTCCCTCCACCTGTGAACAGTGAACAGGTTTCTGTAGTTGCCGTCCCTGGTTTTGATGGCGCCTGTGGTGCCGGCAGCTGTTTGATGATGTTGATGGATGGGTGCTTTGGTGTTAATGTGTAGTGCAGCGGTGATGCAAGTGGTCGTCTGCACTGTGGGACCGGAGACAGAACACAGACGGAGCTGCTGCAGCATCATGCTACTGACTTCTGATGAGGAACAGGTAAAGACACCAGGAGCAAAAGGCTCCGTCCACGTACAGGGATGTTTTTGTTTTTTGTTTTTTTTAATAATTATTCTTCTGTCAAGACTTTATTACACATTACTCTTCCCGTTTTGGATTTTATGTTGTTTCTTGCTTTTGTCAATGCATCTTCGCACATTCACAGTCTAAGCCATTTATAGCTCATCTGAATTGTTTCTTAATTAAACAAAAATAGTAGATACATGATTTTCTTTCACATTTACTTAATAGGCCACATATAATATGATTTTTTTTTCTTCCTGTCATTGTATTGTAGTCAAAGGATATTTCATACAAGCTCATAACGTGACAGGAAAATGAGTTACAGACTTATGATAGCAAACATAAACAGCTGATTTAAACCTACAAAAAGTTATACAATAGATGCAGAATTGATAGCGAACTCTATTGTTTCTGTTGATTCTCAAGTGATGCAGGAAAAATAAGAATAAATTCAACATTGTTTTTCCTCAGTAAGACTGAAGGACGCTGAGGAAAAGAAACAATGTTCTTAATCAACACATTATGTAATTGACGGAAACACATAGATTCTAAAAATATAAGCTTTCTAGCGACTTCCAGCTCGTGGTGTTTGTCAAATTTGTCATTTCTTTTCCGTCACCTGAAGTAAAATGATGCACAACTTTATATTTCGCGATGCAGAGTTACAATAAAAACATCTCAGTCTAAACTCAGATTTTGAATATTTGAACTATGATTTTAGCAGAACTGAACTTTATAGGTGGTGAGCACTTTATCAAGTTACATAATTGTGAGCTTGTTGCTGGTTGGCGTCCAGGTGTGGCTCTTGGGCCTTCAGGTGTGGCTCCTCTGGTTTTCTCCCAAAATTTAAAAACGATATCCTTGAGGCTAAATGGCTGTTTTGAAAAATAGGGTGACGGTCTGTCTTTGTCCATAGTCAGCTGGAATGGACTCCAGCTGCCCATGACTGTATTTTGGGGAGATATGGATGATCCAAACACATGCATTCTCTAATCTCTGTTGAAGAAATAAACAAATGATGACGGCAAAAACATGGACAAGTCAAAGTTTCTCAGTGAGAGAAGAGATTATTGACTTCCTTGTGCTTCCTGTGATTTAAACTCGACATAAAACACTGTTATTGTGCCTGTAAGCCAAAATATTTTCAACCAGAGGCCTGGAGGATATCACATAAATAAAAGTGATTTTCATTACTTTCTGTGACACCTCGCTGCTCGGCTGTTCACTGGAGTCTCGCACAGACAGGACTGGGATTAGAAGCTGCTCGTGGTGCAGCGTTGTTCTGAATAACAGTATGTGGCTGGTTGTGTTTGGCGAGATTTAAAATAAACCAGCTAGGTGATTTAGAGGCATCAAAGGTTTTGAAAAGCCTCTTGCAGTAACTGCATGGCCACCTGCTATGTGGCGTATTCATGTATTAATTATAAACTTCTATATCAGTCACTTTGTCATGTGGTTGTAGTGAGTCATGTATTTCAATGGAGTGGTTGTATAAAGCTGGTGTTTTGCTGTGTTTTTCTTTTTCCCCCTGCAAATCGCTACATGATAGATTAAGCTCATTTGTTCCCGTCATAAAGTTCTGGGTTGTTTTTTTTTTTAAGCGAATGTCTTTGTAAGTTGCTGTTTCACCTTCATTTTTACCACTTCAGACCATCATTACGTGCACTTTACAGAGCTTTGGTCCTGGTGGGGCCTCACGGTTGGATGTGTCAGCTCTCCTTTCCGGTGTGAACATGAGACAGAAATGCGCGGCAGCCAGCTCTCCCTCCTGCTTGGGTGTGTGGTGGGATGCATGTGATCCGTAGGTTTCGGTTGCACGTCGTCACTGCACCTGCATCTGCAGTATTTTACAGCTTCCACGGTTTTAACGAGTGCAAGCTGACCGTGAGGTGTCATGTTTTCTGACCAGCGCGTACATGTGTGTGTGTGTGTGTGGGTGTATGTGTGTGTGTGTGTGTGTGTGTGTTTGGCTGCGGGTCAGGTGTAAAGCGCGCTGCTCGCCGGAAGGGGAAGATGTGGAATGTCCTCTCTTCCAGGATCTCCTCCTCTGGCTCCTCTCCAGCTCCTGCTTCCACTCAGGGAGGGGTTTTTCCGATCCCTATGCCCGTTTTGTCTATTTCTGTCCGCCGGGGTACTCGGGTTGGTGTGTATCCCTTACACACACGCCGCACATTCCCCATCTCTTTCTCGTTATCTCAAGACTCCTTGCACAGGATCTAGTTCTATCCTTCTCCCAGGTCTCAGTTGTCAGAGGTATTTTCCCCTTCTCTTTCCTCCCTGTCTCGACTTCTTTCGTGTCCAACATCTTGTTTCACCCCCTTTTTTGCAGGCCCGAGAAACGTCACATTATCAAACGTGTGGTCATCAGTGCGTTCCTCCTCCCTCTCTTGCTCTCTCTCACAGCTGTACGGTGAATACAGGGAGCAGCTGGGAAACTTCGCCCGTCGGGAAGCCGCCCGCTTGCTGACAGAGAGACAATGGAGGCGACAGGCAGGGGATGGCGCCGCGGCGACAGGCCGCAGAGGCCCCGGCCGGCGGCATGCTCATCATCATCATCAACACCAAGCCGTGACCCTGGAGTCACATCACAGCCACGTTTCCTCCACCAAGAAGCCTCGGCCCTACTCCAAATGCCAAGGTGACCTAACCATCCAAGCAATTTTTGTTTTATTCGCCGACTTTGCAGAACAGAAAATATTTACGTGACACGTTTCAGTTTCTCTTTACTTTGCAAGTTATAATTTTACACGCAACGTGATGAGCTTATTAAATATGAGAGAGTGCTATGGTTTAATTAGGCTTCGTGAGGAACTTGAATTTAATGCCGACGAGGCTTAAAGCCACAGTCACGCTGAGGTCATGAAGACCTTAAATTGCCCCGTCTGCAGCCGGAGGCAAAATCTGCAATTAATACTACAATTAATCTCAATATCAAGTACCCGGTTCATTTACACATTGTCTACATTTTATTTCCCATAATAAAGGTGGGATTATTTTTTTCATGTTCATGAAAAATGTATTTAATCAAGAAAGTTCCACTGAAATCAAACATCTGTCAAGTTCTTGAATTAATTTTCTTGCCCCAAGCTTGAAAGCTTATTTCCAAGATCTGTTTTAACTTTGCATGATTTAAAAGGGCTAATGTCCCCTTCGTTCTTAAGACTCGGCGTCTGAATGAATCAATGTAATCTTATTCCAGGAAAAAGACCAGAAAACGAGTCATTTCAAGTTCAAATTCAGCTTTTGAAGCCTCTAAATGCATACGCTCATACAGATGACAAACGTAATAGATTCTTAATCCGTGTCACTACATTTCAACTTTTTGAACTGGAAGATATTAGTTTGGACTTTTCTTTGTTGGTATTTTGTGTTCGTATTCATGTGAGTTAGAGGAGTCAGGAGTTTGTAAACATCTGTAAAAATCCACCTTGTCCCTGAAATGGTTAAAGTGTGAATGAACAAATACTGAAGCTGCGTCACAGCTGCTGATTCAACTGTCTGACCTTCTCAGTGTTTGTCTGCTTTGTCCTGAACACTTATTCTTTTTTATTTATTTATTTTTATTGCGTAAGTGGCACTTTTTGATTTACATTTTATCACACGCAGGCCTTACTCAGAGGACACATTTACATCTCAGACTCTGCAGGGGTCATCGGGGGCCTCCCACAGCCTCCACAAGTGAAAATAGAGACATATTATTCCCTGTGGATGAAAAGCTTTGCAATTCAGCTAATATGATTAAAGTAGATTTTCTCTTTGAAAAGGAGAGCTTTCTTATCTTCTTCTGTGGGTGAAGACCTTACAACTTTGACAAAATAGGCACTCAAAACTGAGGCACAATGTTCAAAGTCCTCCTTTTTGAGATTTTAACAAAAAAGCAAAGCTGTTCAGTTGCATTCTAAATAACAAAAGATCTAATCTTTTTAAGCTTTAGCTGCAAACACACACATTAATGGCGTCCTAACTTTATAGAAGTACATTTGCAGCCAAGGTTACCTTTTCATTGGATGAGTTGTTTATTATATTTCCTCATTGTTCTTTAACAGTGACAAAGTCAATAGCAGCACGGATCTTCAATTAGGGATTGCATTTATTTTTAAGTATTTCATCGAGAACCCTGTGAAAAAGGAAGTTTCGCGAGGTATATGTCTATCAATTCAGTATTTTCATTAAGGTGGAGACTTTGAATCATTTGTAGATCTTTTTCATTATTATTTAATTGCATCTTAATCTTAATCTTGACAAAAATCAATTCTGTTGAACTTCAAAAACCATCTAACTTCTCTCATTATTCTGAGTTTTATTGTCATTTGCTGCATCTTTGCACTTTTGATCACACTGAATGATTCCCTCTCGGGCAGCGTAACAGTAACTATCTGCCGGTCATTAAATCAAGTGATGAATAGATCTGAGGTAAACCATTTGTTTTTATCTCTCTGTCCCAGATTGTTTTGCCCGTGTGCGGCGGTACATCGTGACAAAGATGGGGGAGGACTGGATTTTCCTGGTCCTTCTGGGGCTGACTATGGCTCTGGTCAGCTGGAGTATGGACTACGCCAGCGCCAAGAGTCTACAAGGTACCGCAGGCCAAGGTCACAGGCTGCGCAGCTGTCAGATCGGCAGTTTGTTAACAAAGGATTTTGGTGTCTGCTGCAGCTAATTACTGCTAGTATTCCTGAGTGTAATGTACATTCTGGCTCTTTTTTTTCTTATCGTTTCTGCTTTTTTTTTGTCTTTCAGCCTACAAATGGATGCATGGAGAGCTTAAGGGCAACGTACCTCTCCAGTATCTTGCCTGGGTTACATATCCTATGATCCTTGTCATGTTCGCTTCCCTTTTCTGTCACCTGGTTTCCCCTCAGGCCATAGGTAAGCCCTCCATCACCTGTCAAGCCTCTCCTATCCTCTCTCATTATTATTCCTACAGTACTTCTTTTGTCTTTTTCCCCCGTCATAAGACACCTGCCTCATCACTTCTGTTTTAATTGTATTTAATACTTGCACTCAGATGTTTCTCCTTCCCCTCAGTTGTTTCTTTCTATTTCCTGTGCAGGGTCAGGCATCCCTGAGCTGAAAACCATCCTGAGAGGTGTTGTCTTAAAAGAGTATCTGACCCTCAAGGCATTCGTCGCTAAAGTCATCGGCTTGACTGCCGGTCTGGGCAGCGGGATGCCAGTAGGCAAAGAGGTAAACACACATTTTCCATCTCTTTTTTTTCTCTGCCTTTCTTCGTATCGATAAAGCTTCCATTCATCAGCATCATCCTCACTACCGTCCCCTACCCCTTCTTCACTCTTTCCTCTATCACTCTATCTGCTCTTTCTCCAAGCTTGGGGGATAATAAATCATCCTCTGTCATGTTTTTTTCTTCCCTCCCTCATCTCACGGGACCGGGGCAAATTATTCAAGTCCGCTGCAAAGGAGTACATTCATTTTCCCCATTACAGTAGCAGGGCAACTGTCACACCCAGCAATTATACAGTGATTTATCTGTTCTAATACAACATGTCCCAGTTTAGACGCTCGGTTTTTACGGACAATAGTTTGTGTCTGTGCAGATAACACTGCGTGTCTCTCATCTGTGTCAATTACATCCTCCCGTCACCTCCAGGGTCCATTTGTCCACATTGCAAGTATCTGTGCTGCAGTGCTGAGTCGATTCATGTCCATCTTCTCTGGCGTCTATGAGGTAAGCCGAGGCCCTGACCAAAAGAGGCTCTATTACCCATAACTCTCGCCTCTTCACTAACCACAGTCAACTCACTAATAAAAGTGATGCATTTGGTTTCGATGTTTTAACTTGCTCTGTTGTCATTTTTGTTGAAATTACAGGGTTCCCACAGCTAATGTTTTATAAAAGCAGCTGTTGGTGTCATCGGAGTGGTATGAGGAATAGCTTTCACCTTGAAAATAAATACGTTCCTTTTTTTTTTTTTTTTTACCATTATTGATTTATTTCATTAAGTCTTACACACAAAAAAAAAAGTTAAAAGTGTTGATTTTGATCATTCTTGTCTAATTTCGACTCTAAAGTTTACTGTTTGAAGTTCAAAGCCAAAGAAAAACAGTGGGAATCCTTTGACTGTTCCCTATCTGTCTCTGTCCCAGCCAGCTCGCGCCCTCCCCTCCCCTCCCCTCCCACTTTCTCCTGTCTTTGTTTTGTTTTGCCCCCTCGCACCTCATCTGTGTTTTGTGTCTCACTGTATTAATAGTGTGACGGTTATGTCTGGCATGTGTATTAACAGTGACCTCCCATATCCCTGTCTCCCTTTTTTCCCCGCCCTCTCAATCTCTCTATCTCCACCCACCTCCCCTTGGCTTCCTCATTCATGTGTCTTTGACCTTTAACCCCAGAATGGCACCCATAACCAGGACCTGTTGGTGTGTGCGTGTGCTGTGGGAGTGGCCACCTGTTTCGCTGCTCCTGTGGGAGGCAAGTTGTACCCTGCTTGCTCAGACGCAGGCCTGTGGTCAGATTTATCCTCCCGAAATCATACTTTCAACATGTATATGGAGGTTAAGTCTGAACTCAGACCAGTGCGTAGCATCACAGCTGACATTTACAAAAGGTAAAACTTGCCGAATATTGCCAATTGTCAGAAAACCAGAAGGGAGATTTTTCTGACCGGGGGAGGATTTACACATCTTTCAACATATTTCCTTTAATCCTGCAACATGTTTTATAGTAACAACACAGAGTGAAAATCCATGTTCTGTATTAAAATCCAAAAAGTCTTTCTGATGTCATTTGGTCATTAGATCAAGGTTTTTCATTACAGAACGTCTTCAAAAATAAAGAACGTTCACATAGGGTGATCAGGCAGAAGGAAAAATGGAGCAAAGGAATAAACAAACTGGGATCAAATTATACGAGACTTGCAATAGTTGAATAATGTTCATCTTGTCGTTCTAACTACATATGTATGGATTCTTTTTAAATGACAGATAAATACAGAAAACTTTTTTTTTTACCTTGCTGACATGTTTCGGCTGCGACTGCAGCCTTTGTCAGGGCGTCATCTGACATGTGATGACGTGTCGGTATTTATCAGGTGACAAGTCTGACTGATCTGTGAGATTCTGTCAAGTCGGCCACGCCCCCCCGCCGTCCTGTATTTATCTGTTGTTTAAAAAAGAATCCATACATATGAGACATGGAAAAACATGAAATATTGACTAAACTTTGCATTGCCGTTATAATGCAGAAAACACACACGATATGATTCAAGGAAGTGACATGACTTGTAGACATAGGACAAAGCTGTGATTTGACAAGCTGGTAACGAACAATAATGAGAATATGAACTTAGATACACACAAGAACACACGAGTTTTAGCAAAACAAGTCCTGAAATGACAGGGGAACCAAAAAACATGAACAGAAACACCAAACATGACAAGTCAAACACAACAACAAGCATATTATGATTTTTATCGTAACATGAACTCAGAATATTGTTATACATATACATGAAATGGGTGTAAATACACTGTTTGACTGCATGGCTACAACAAACAACACAAGATATGACAAATCACTGTTAAGCCACAACAGTGGGACAAAGCAGAGAGAGAGAGAGAGTGAGAGAGAGAGAGAGAGAGAGAGAGAGAGAGAGAGAGAGAGAGAGACCACATATAAGCATATATAACTGTGTAACAGTGGGACCAGATGAGGCCTCATGGGACAAATGTTCAACCTGTTGAAAGCCTTCAACAGGCAACACAGGCCCAGACGTCTGACAGTAGACGTGATGTCGTCAGAACTACTGCATTTGCGTTTACTTACATTTCAAAATACATTTATTCTGCATGTTATTATGGGCTGCCTTGCAAGCAGCGTTAGTGACAATGCTGGCGAGTTATTTGTTCCCACGGATCATGGAAGATGACAATAACTCTGGAAGTAGAGCTACCTTTATGAGAAGGGAGGAATTCATCCATCCCTCTGACATATTGATCCCAATAACAACAATAATAATACTCTACGTTTCCTTTTGAATATAAACTTCTGTTTGTGTTAAAGGTAGAGAGAGATGAGGTAATTTAAGCACAATTCATATGTCTGCAGAAATCCTCGGAACTCTGCAAACACAGAGGAGCTGCTCTATTTAAGATTTGATATGTTGCAGAATGAATACAACATGAAAACACACAATAATCCAGGGAGCTGCTGAACGTACATAAAACACATAATCACACACGAAGGACAGCAGAATGCCTTAGCGTTTATCTTCATGCGCAGCCATGCCTCCACATGTTTTAGCTGTGTGAACAATCAGCTTAACACAGGGGGGAAAAAAAGACCTAATTTCGTTGAATATTTGGTGTTACAAGATTCACAGTGGCAATGTCAGCTTTATGACCAGCTCAGTGAAGCCCTCTTCGCTTCTGTTATCATCCAGTCCAAAATAATAAATAGCAGCCAGCCTGCCCTCAGACTGGCGATGAATTCAAAGTAGAAGCATATTTACACATGCAGATTACCTTCTTATCATCACTGGACCCGAGTCTTCAAATATGATGCTCTTGATGCCAGCGTTTCTTAATCTTGATCCCGGGAGACCTGCTGCCCCCACGTGTCACGGCTGCACCACACTTGATTTGAATGAATGGTTTGTTATTAGTCTCCTTTGATGGCTCATTAATTTGAATCAGGTGTATTGGAGCAGGGTCACATCTCTAATGTGCAGAGCGCGGGGTCTCCAGGACCGGGAATGAGATACGCCGGCTGTATTTATCCAGGTTGTCCAGATCAAATAACAGTGTTCAGATTTTTGATGGCACACGTACAGCTGTGGCTACATTATTACCAACTATTAGCTTTAGCAGCAGGACTTCAGGAAGCCTGGTTTGGGTGTTTACATATTGGAGTCGATGCTCCAGCTGCTGAATTGTTGTTGGGTTTTTTTAGCACAGTGGCTTTAACGTCTATCTCCCTCTGACAGTGATTGAAGCAACTCAGACCAGAAAAAAGAAAGCAGCCAACAGGCAGGCATCAAAAGTCTGCACTTTGTAAAAATGGGCAGCTTCAGGGAAAATTTGGACATTCAAAGGAAATGAACCTTTATAACTGCCATTTGGACACACGGGCAAAGAAAGGACATTGTCAAAGGCGAGAAAAGTGGACATTCGACAGATCTTTATTTATAGCCCTGCAACTGTCAACGGTTGAAACATCCCTTCTTCTCTGGCTTCTGTAGAAATCGCACCTGCGGTTGAAACGCATTCAGCACGTTGACTTTGTTCACACTCGCAACCAGGAAGGATGTCAGATCACGTTTAATGATCACTTCATGCAGAAAAGGGTTTCACACACTTTATTTTTTTCTTCTCACATTAAGAATAATATAGTAGATATTGTGTCCCAAGCCTGTCATGAATTTAAAACAGGCACAGGCTATAATGACTGTCAAACTCATTTACGATTTCTCAACGAAGCGACTGACTTTTAAGCGGCACAGAGTTTTGTCATTCAAGGTCATGATTTCTGGAGGTGTTTGATGTCTGCAGCTTTTCAGTTTCCAGCCAGCCATCAGCGGCTGCGGTCGGACGATGTGACCACTTGGTTTGTCCTCTGATTGCTTAATTGCTTCCTCCAAGCCTGATTGCTCTCACTTGCATGTGTGTCCCCTTGTGTGTATCTATCATTTATTTTTCTTTCTTTCCGCTTTCAAGGGAACGCTATTTATTCACTTTATTCCATTTTGCTTCCCCTTGTCTATACTCTCCTCCCGTTCTGTCCTCCCCACTTTGATCTTCTATTCTGTCCTTCTCCACCCCCCCACCTCTCTGTCAATGCTCACACTCCTCATCACCTTCAACTCCACCCCCCCCCCCCCCCCCCCACCGCACCACCTCTCACCTTTCATCCCTCCTTCTCCCTCTCATTCCTTCTCCTCTCCGTCTGTTTTTCCTTCTCCCTCTCTGTTTCCTGTGTCAGTAGAACCCTTATGGTTACACAGATATACTGACTGTTGGCTGTGCCGTGGGGGTGGGCTGCTGTTTCGGCACTCCATTAGGAGGTACTGTACGACTTGCACACTACCTCTCGACCAAAAACGCTCGCACCAGACATCCTCCACTACTCAGGCTATATCCTAGAGAAACAGCACTTTAATTTTTCTTATCAGGAGAAACAGGATGAGAGCAGAATTTAATGTCATTGTTTGATAAATGAGGAGAAAACATTCTGTTTATTTACTTTTTGTGCAGCATTATCTGCCTAACAATAGCCTTGTTAAGATTGGCAATAACATGTAATTGTCACTAAATATTTATTTCCAGTGACAAATAATTCACCAGTAAATAAAGAAAATATGATGCTAAACCATCTATAATTCAAACAGTGCTCCGAATTCTACTCAACAAATGTTTAAAGTAGATAGATAGATAGATAAATACTTTAATGATCTCCAAGAGAAATTCACAGTTCCAGCAGCAGCAATATGGAAAGACAGGG
>NC_137657.1:12828929-12838929 GCF_963422515.1 Blennius ocellaris
TATGTTCCTTATTTCTTCTCTGTTAATTGTCATATACCAAAATATATGTTTAAAGTTCAGATTCACAAGGGTACACAATTGATTTTGTGCAGATTACTTTCGACATGTATTCTTATTTTGTCTTTACTCTCAGTCACAATCACAGCTCTCTTCAAAACTAACTTCCGGATGGATTTCCCCTTCGACCTACAGGAGCTGCCAGCTTTTGCAATAATTGGGTGAGCACATGTACACTTCAGTGTGTTGGTTTGTGTTGCAGCCGAAAATAAACCACAACCTCGATCAGCATTTATCCCCATTTAGTCCGCCGCAGCACAACAGCATACTGAAGATCCACCCCGTGACCGAACGGCACGCAGGTCTCGTATTCCCACGTACAAAGTCAGAAAGGCTGATGATTTTCTCCTTCCAGGATCTCCTGTGGCTTCCTGGGAGCTTTCTTTGTCTACCTGAACAGACAGGTGGTCCTCTTCATGAGGAGGCCAACGGCTCTCACACGCTTCCTCACCAAACAGTGAGACACACTCACACTCATGCTCACACCCACACACACACACACACACACACACACAAAGCATTTGTGCATTCAGATCCAATTCCTCTTAATGTTACTCGGCTCCACTCTCATCAGTCTCACAACACTGGTCCGGACAGCAGCAAGGCCTTAACAACCTTTCAGCCAGTTATTCACTCAGTGGGGGGATTCACTTATGCAGCGAGACTCAACAGTCAGGGAACATTAGTCGCTGCCATTAGAGAGAGGGAGACGAACAGCAGCATGGAGAGAGAGCCACAATCAGCGCCGCTGCATGCTTAGACACTTGTCCACATGGCAAGAGGAGTTTCTGAGAACACACTGTCAGTGCTAATGACTGTGTGTTTATCTGTGTGTGCTTCCAGTCGTTTGATTTATCCAGGTGCAGTGACGCTAATCATCTCCACCCTCACATTTCCTCCTGGATTTGGACAATTTATGGCTGGAGAGGTTAGACTGACTCAATCTGTTCTTGTATGTTCTCATTATGGTATTTGTTTTGAAGTAACGCACCCTTTTAAATAGGGGGGGGGGGGGGGGCTCTAGAAATGTGAATTTTCCAAGTAAATCAAAGTTTAAAAATATCCCACTAATATGACACAGTAAGTCCAGAGCCTGTTACTGCACGTGCGCATCTCTCCTCCTCCCTCCTGCTCATTCAGTTGTAAACAAACATGGTCGCCCCGTAGTGGGATGACACGTGGTCCATATTCTAGTTTTATCATTCGTATCAGTAGTTTAAAAAGTTGACACTCACCACTGATAGCATCCGATGTGTCATCAGTCCATGCAGATGTGGGGTGCGCTCCACTTTCTTCACGTTTATAGCGTAGTGTTCTCCACACACCCATCTTTGTAGTTCCATCACAAAATCAAGCAACAGCGCCCTCCTATGGCCTGGCATACTAACTATATCATTGTCTCTGTCCGCTGCTGCAGTGTAAACACACTCCTTTTTTTTTTTTGAATGGATAAGGTGTTGTCACGTGAAACGTTGCCGTGTAAATGGGGCCTTATCAAAGCCATGAGTCAACTGTAGCTTTTCAATGAGAGATACAGTATATTCACATTGAGATGCACTGAGTCCACAATTTCCCTATTTTTGTTCATGAGACACTTAAATCCAAAATCCATTGATCACATCTGACCTACAGAGAAAACAAACACTTTATTATTTATTTATTTTTATGTTAATCCAGAGAGAACATCCTGCCTATTTTTACCCAATGTAATGTGCACATGTGGAAAGTCATTCTTCTTATGTGTGTCTTTTCTCAACAGCTGATGCCCAGAGAGTGCATCAACTCCCTCTTTGATAACTTCACCTGGACCAAAATCTCAGGAACACCTACTCCTCCCGGCCTGGGCCGCTCCTCCGCATGGTTACATCCTCAAGTCAGTGTTTTCATCATCCTCCTCCTCTTCTTCGTCATGAAGGTAACCCCCCCCCCCCTCCCATACACACACACACTCCCGTCACTTCCTCTCATGGTACACAATTGTCATTACCTTGAAATGTTTGTGATAGCATGAAAAAACCACTGGGACTTGGACTCAATCCCACTTTGATCCTGTTTTTGTGCTGCAGTTCTGGATGTCAGCAGTTTCCACCACGATGCCCATCCCCTCGGGCGCCTTTATGCCAGTGTTCATATTAGGTAAGAGGATTTTGTAATGCGAGTCCAGGATCTGCTGCTGAGCTTCAGTTCGATTTGTCCTCACCAGCGTGCCTTATCTCTGTCCCCAAGGAGCCGCATTCGGTCGCCTCGTAGGCGAGATCATGGCCACTCTTTTCCCAAATGGGATCCTGTTTGATGGGATAGTCTACCGCATTCTGCCAGGAGGCTACGCCGTCATTGGTCAGTCTTCTTGAGGCTGTCAAGGTGCAGGGTCAGAGGAGCCAAACACACACCGGAGGTTGAAACGTTGAAGTGCTCTTTAGAAAGATGACTTCCAATCAAAAACAGTAACAAAAAGCAAGTGTCAAAACTAACCCAAGGGGAAAACAGGTGAGGGATGATAGCCGACACTCCCCAGGGTTTTCACAAAGGTTTATGACAGGAGTAAAACATGATCTGACAAGGATACAAGGACTGAGTGAGACTCACGTACACAGAAGGAATGTGGACTTGAAAGGCGGAAACAAGGTGAGCGATCAGGTGAGACACATGGATAGCAGAGCAACAACACACTGGAAGTGTGAGGAGAGGACGTGAATAGAAATAGAACACAGGTCATGGACATACAAAATGAAAAAAGACACGACCTTGAACAGAGACATCAGCCACAATGGGGAACAGAATATAAAACATGAGAGATTGAGACATCATATGATGTGAATATACCATATCCATCCATCCATCCATCCATCTTCGCTCGTTTATCCTCATAGAGCTGCAGTGGAAAAGTGATCAAACCTTTCTACCCTGTCGGAGACAATAAGGAAACATCCCAGTCCTCCTCAGCTGGCTGCTTTCAATGTGGAGCAGCGCTAATTCAAGCTTCTCCTAAATGGTCGATCACCTCACTCTATCATGAAGTACGAGAAGGAGCATTCACTCTGTTTCAGCCACTTGTGTCCACAGTGTTGTTCTTTAGGTGCCATGACCATAGGTGAGGGTGGGGATGTGGACCAACTAGTAAATAAAGCTGTAGATTAAATAACAAAATGTAATTCTTCCCGGCAAAATACCTATTTTATAATTTTTAAGCTTCTACTTTTTTTTTTTATTCCTATACATGTTTTTCTGTTAATATTTGTATATATCTGTATTTAAACAAGAGTCAAGGGAAATTTCATGATACGTTGAATAATGACAATAAAGCTATTCTGATTCTAAACAAACCACATGAGACATAAGAAGACACAGTAAATCCTACCTGTTTTATATCAGTGAGGCAAGGAAAAACAATTAAAACACCAGAGGATAAACGACTCCAATCCAGTTAAAATATGCAAATTCAACTGTAGTTAAGAAATCCTCTAATTGTATTTTAAATATTAACCATTGTGTATTGAAAATCATATATTATACTTGAGAGATATAAAATAGTTTAATAGATTTATAGTTGTATGTTTGCTTCATCAGTTTCGGGAACATAGTTAAAAACACTTTTTAGTACCAGAAAATAACTTAAATGCATATTGTACAACGCATGAAAATCTCAATTGATGCACAAGGTCAAATTAATGACCAAGAATATCCATATATCAATTAACATTTTCCATCAGCAAATGCTCAAGAGGTGTCCGATTCTGGTTCTGGAGGGCCGTTCTCTTGTAGATACCACCATGCTCCAATGCTCATTATGAGGATGTATGTATAACTTCATGATCATGCAGACTCAAATCCAGACTTGGATGTTGGAGCTTTAAAACATCTAAAACATGTCGGACTGAAGACCCCCGGCACATTTTATATCCTCTCCTTCGTTCTCTATCAGGTGCGGCTGCAATGACGGGAGCCGTCACACATACCGTTTCCACCGCCGTGATATGCTTCGAACTGACCGGTCAGATCTCCCACATCTTACCCATGATGGTGGCAGTGATCCTCGCCAACATGGTGGCCCAGGGCCTGCAGCCATCCCTCTATGACTCTATCATTCAGGTGAAGAAGCTGCCCTACCTGCCTGAGCTGGCCCTTGGGCACATCAGGTAACATTCAGGCTCTGTTTGTTTTCAATACATTCCGCTGAAAGATTGAAAGAAAATGTGTTTATTGTGCTATCATTGCACCCACAGCAAGTATAACATCTTTGTAGAAGACATCATGGTGCGCAAAGTGAAATTCTTGTCCTCTCAATCCACCTTTCGGGAATTAAACCATCTGCTGGACACCACAAGCCTAAAAACAATCCCCCTTGTCGACTCCAAAGGTAGGGTGACCCGCTGTATCAGATGTTTCTGCCTTGCCTTTTAAATGAAAATAAATAAATAAATAAATCAGGCTACTTTGAGCCTCTATGTGTGTTTTACGATATTGCTGCACCTCTTTCACCTTTCGACATTTTACAGGCTTTGTACGGCAATGGAACTATCAGCAGGCTTGTCTTTGTATTTTATGCACACAGGCAGGAAAGTAACAATTTCCCTAAATGCCAAATCGTTCCTTTGATGCTTTCCTCATTGCAGAATCCATGATTCTTCTGGGCTCGATTGAGAGAACAGAGCTTCAAGCCGTCTTCGACTGGTGGCTTTCACCAGAGAGGCGAGTCTTTGAACGAGGTCAGGGCTCGCCGACCTCCAAAGTCAGCTGGGAGTCCTTCACCTTTGTGGACGAGGAGGGAGGAGAGGAGAGCACGGACAAGGTAGAAAAACCACACCAATGCAAATAGATCTTTAACAATTTCACAATCGATCCATCGATCTGTCCCCCTGCAGAGGAAGGAAGTTAAAGCACCACACTTGCACAGAGATATCATGTAAACTCTAGGTAGAAAGGCCGAGTCGGCCAGCAGGATCATGATGCTATTCAACCGTTTTGCTGAACCATCACATATGACGCTGCTTCTGAAATGGTCTACGCTTTCCATGTACCCCCAGACTGCTCCCCCTTTGCAGGAAGAGTGTAATGGACCCATCCCATCCCCCAAACCACAGGAGCCCTCCACCAACCACACAGACTCAGGTACCGTTGGATTTCCGCTGCCTATAACGACAGCCTCACTCATCAAACGTCACTTTCCCTCTCCTCTGACATGTGCTGCCATTTCGTGTCCTCAGACAAGCGCAAGCTGCCGTCTGTCAGGATGGCCCTTCAGAGACTCTTCTCCACCACGTCTTTGTCGGGCCAGACCGAAACTCAGGTGCAAAGATCAACCTCGCATACCTATTGCTTTCAGGCCAACAAGCTCAATCGAGCTGTGCGTCAGTGGGCGGCTGTCGAGTTGGCAATGACAGCTCAGACAAGGGCATCGGTCCAACATGGCAGCCTCAGCCAATATTGCTCATGTGAGGGGAGGAGGTTAACACAAGGCATGCAAAGTGGACTGAAGTTTTTCATTGAGTGATACTTTAAAACTCGAGCATGTGATGCATTATTTTTTTTTTACATATTTACTGTTGATTCGTTAATTCTCTGATTACATAGTCAATGTATAGGAAGCATTCACTGGATGAAGCAATAAAGCATATATAAACATGAAGCAGTATATCTCACCGGTGATATAAAACCTCTGCTTTCTTAGTAAAGTAGCAACTTGTGACATTGTGACTTGAGAGCCACAGCGGTGGAAGTGGTGTTCGATAAGTAAAGCCTGTTTACACACGTATCAGACATTTATTCTGTCCTGTGTAGTCACAGACTATAATGAGCCGTCTGAAAAAACTAGAGAAAACTCACATGCACTAGATTGTTGAATGAAGCAAGAAAATTAGGCAGGGAACAATGGCTTTTTCAATGTCAATGGCAACCAAATGTGGATTTTTAATTCTATACTCTTTCACAGTAAACGGACACATAAGAATAACATTTATAGCTGTTTTCGCAAAATATAGCCAATAAAGTTTTTTGCGAAGAAGATCAATTGTCCTAAAAAGTATCATCATCCACCACTGGAAAATAGACCCAGAATTGATCAAGTTTGGATCATAAGAGTTGTGTTTGGACCTGCTAATATGTACTTAACAGGTAAACACAAATCAAGATCATTTAACAAATATGTTTTATCTTTCATTTGGTCGCTTCAAAATGTCTCATTCTTCTTTTATTGGTTAAATTAGCTTTTGCAAAGTCCTCACCACTGATGCAATCTTTTGAAATAGGAACTTTACTTTGATTTGAAGCTGTCGTCAGGCAGTGCTCATATACGCTGTATGCAGGTCTGATTCTTTAGCTTGGCCGTGTGGTTTCCTCCATGATGTGGTCGCCAGCAGCTTGTCAATGTTTAAACTACAAGCTGACGGTCAATAATTCAGCCCATTCTTTCGCTCCCTTTTCTTACTCAGGAGACCACGTCTCCTCCACTGACTGACACCATGTCCCCGGAGGAGGTACAATACACTATCAACTCAACATCCGCACAGTTTCATCAATAACTGTAAACTCTGTCTACCCTGATCTGGTCTGGTGTGTCTCTCTCTATCTTTGATTGGGCTGATTCAGATTAAAGCTTGGGACGAGGCAGAGCTTGACAAGCCAATCGATATGGAGCAGATACGCATAGATCCCTCCCCGTTTCAGCTGGTGGAAAGAACATCACTGCACAAGGTGAGCGCTGCCTCACCTGGATTATACATCTCAGAATATCATCGATTATATCTTATATGTTCAAATAGCAAACATCAAAATGAAGACGTCAGAAAAAAATGCAATTGGCCTACAAGGGAAGAATGTGGGAAATACATAAAAATGTGAGGGATGAGGGTGAAAGGATGGATCAGGAGATGAGGCATGATAGAAGAGTGGAGGAGGAAGAGGAAAAAGACAATGTGAGGATCAGCTAGTTGATTGATGGGATGGAAAAAAGAGATGTGGGGTGATGATGAATGATCTTCATCACAACAGCAGTAGATATTTGATCTGCATCAAAGCAGAAGTTGAACAAAAGTCAAGGTCGGGGACATATTTTCAAGACAATACAGGGAAAATATAACAAATGTATTTGTAAATATTATGTAATGGGTTGCTAAATCGAGCAAAACACAGTGGAGGGCAATTCTTTGGCAAGATGTTTTGAAACTGAGAAAATGATGGCATTTACAAAACAAAGCCAGTGTGAAGGCAGCCACAGCGGTGGAACGGTGCACTCATGCAAACAGCACCCTGTCACAGTGCAACACATTTAACACTGACTGGATCATGTTGTCCTCTCTGCCGTTACTCAGACCCACACCCTGTTCTCCCTGCTGGGCCTCAGTCACGCCTATGTCACCAGCATCGGGAAGCTGGTGGGTGTCGTTGCACTGAAGGAGGTAAAGTCATTTTTTTTGTTTGTTCCTCGACGTCCTTTTTTCTTTTTTTGTTTAGTGGGTTTTTTTTGTTTTTTTTCTTGATCTGCATGTTTTCTGTCACCTCTCTGGGTTTGATCCGGTAATGTGGCGTGACAGCGAACTGTGATGAGCTCATCTCGTGGGCAGTTGTTTCTGTCACTGCGTGCCTCATGCTTCACGCTCTGATTCATGCCGTTATTCCATCGGCCGCCCTCACAGAGCTTCTCTTCTCTGGATGCTCATTTATACTGACTCCACATTGTAGTCGAGATTTATTTACTCCAAATTCCTTCTCCCTCTAAACAGTTGCAGAAAGCCATAGAGGGCTCGACCCGCAGCGGGGTGAGGCTCCGTCCCCCGTTGGCCAGCTTCAGAGACGCCAGCAGGAAAGCCAAGAAGCACCAGCCGTCGTCCACCCCTTCTTCACCCACGCGGGACAGAGACATGTGGGGGGAGGGGAGCCGGCGGGAGGGGGAACTGGCGAGGATGGAGTCCAAAGAGGATTTCCGAGGGAAGACGTCTTCCTCCAGAGGATCTCCCGGGGGGGACACCCCTCCCTCCTCCCCCGGCAGCCCCGGGAACTTCAGTGACAGCTCAGCCACCACAAGAGGAACTATAGGAGCTGCTGAGGAAGCGGCGTCCCCCTCCACCTCCTCCCCTACCTCGGCTTCACCCAGTTCCTCCCCCGTGTCCCCCACCGGTCCCGTCTTCACACTATCCTCACTGCAGGAGGAGGGGGAGAGTGAGGAGTCGGACGAGCCCATATAGGCTTCGGCTTCAAGACTTTTACCTCGGTTTTTGGTTTCCCTCCGCCCTGGAGACACAGTCTGGGTGGAGTTCAGGCCGACGCCCCAAGCAGGGCGAGCCGGTGCACTCAAAACTCATGAAACTTATAGAACAGGAAGTTTTTTTTCTACTTTTACCACAGTCTCTTTTTTTTTTCCACTTTTTGAAATCTCAGGTGTCTTCCTGTGTCTTCTGAGGGGCAAACGATCACAATCGACCCCCAACGTCCAACTTCCATCTACATACTGAAAAGGTGGAATGTGGCTGATCATTATTTCTCTCAATAATCGCTAATTTCAAGGTTCTTTGAGCAACTGACAGCAATGAATTGTATAATAAAAAAATATATTGATTTAAAAAAACAAATATTTTGACTTAAAGGTCAAACAGATCACCCATTTAAAGTTTACTGATTGAGGTTAATTTTTAATTATAACTTACATGTATTGTTTATTACCTGTATGGTAAATCATTACTAATCATCATTATTATTACTTTGTAATTTTTAAAAATAATAAACACTAAAAAATATCCAATAGTGTATCTTAATTATTTACAGATATAAATCACACCGATGTTCAGTGAGGCTGAACAGAGCGGGAGATTGAGCTAAAATAAATAAATAAATAATAACCATCAGCTCATTAACGTGCTCTCGGTGATGATGATAATGTGATGTCGACTGTGTTTGCTGTAGTCACGTGTCACCGGCGAGCCACGACGACGTGAGTACATGTGAGTTTATTTCAAGAACATTTGATGAATTGAATTGGGTGAATGAAGGTGACGGGGAGGGTGAGGGTTGACGTTTTATAAGGAGCATTTTTATTATGAGCGGCTGAGAAAAGAAGAGACTCAATGTTCCTTTTCTGTGGTTGAGCTTCAAGAAGGTTCATGGAGGAGGGAAAAAAATGAATGCGTGGGTTCAAGAAAGAGGGATGATTGGGTGTGGAGGGATGAATCACTGAGAGAAACATACGCCGGCAGGAGAAAAAAGGATCAAATTTGGGTTTGGTCAGAGTCGGGAAAATTCCCAGTGAAACCTCAGAAGACAACGTTCAGTGATATTAGAGCAATTGAAAACATTGAAAAAGCATTTAATAAGATCTCGCAGCAATGAGACAAGTCTCAATACAACCTCTACTGAGCGCTTGCTTCAAGATGTCTAAAGGATTCATTTTGAGCAGTCCAATTCTCTTCCGAGTCTCTGTGCAGGCAAACATAAGACAGTTGTAAACTTCGTCTTCAAATTCCTCTGTTTCGGCCTCATCTGAGAATATCCAGGTATCTGATAATGGTGGGAACGACCCTGCTACTCAGTGCAGAAGAAGAACAACTCAGATTTGATACGTTAAAAACATCATATAATCAATTTGTTCAAACAGTTGGGATGAATGGATAAAATTAGGAAAAGGTAGATAGAAGAATCAAGGATGAAGGGATGAGGCAATGTAGAGGGGGGAGGGAGGTAGATGAATGGATGAAATAAGATTAGAAGATAATAGATAGCAGAAGATGAATGAATTAAACCAATAAGGTGTAGAAGACTGGATGAAAGGAAGAACACTAAGTAAGTGATGAATGGAAGAAGGTGAATGAATTAAATAAGGATCATGTTGGTAAAAAGGGTAAATCTGATGTAGTAAGTGATGAGGTGAATGAATGAATAGAGGAATTTAGATCAGAAATTGATAAATGGACAGTGGAGGATGGATGATGAATGAATGAATCAGGGGAATTAAGTA
>NC_137657.1:13508929-13511429 GCF_963422515.1 Blennius ocellaris
TGGGGAGGGTGCCTTCGAGAGAATGAGGTTCTGTATGCACTACTGCATGTGTCTATTACAGTTTGTCACACAGACACATACGGTTGCACCACGCCTGCATGTGTGCAGTGGGAGACGATACAGTAACTCACCATGTAGACTGAACCCTGGGGAGCAGCCTGTTGGGAAGAGAGGAGAGCGAGAAAACAGGTTTAATGAACAACAGGTGACAGAGAGCAAAAATCAGAGAAAAAAAAACGAAACAGAGCTGGGATGCAAGACATTAAAAAAAAAAAAAAAGTGCACTGCAGTGATAAGGCAGGCAAGGGGAGGGGAAGTTGAGAAATACACAAAACAAGAGCCAGACTGCAAAATTCAAGAAGTGGGAAAGGTGAAGATGAGGGCAAAATAAAGTGGAAAATTTATCAGGCCCACATTTGTAGCTGACTTCTGAATTCATCACCTGTTGATCTCTTGGATCCTCATAGATGTTCTCTGCTTCACATGACTGGACAGACAGGGACTGCTCAATACCTAAACACACAAAAAGTTAGTTACTGGCGTGCACACACACACACACACACACACACACACACACACACACACACACACACACACACACACACACACACACACACACACACACACACACACACACGCACACGCACACATATATGCACACACACACACACACACACACACACACAGACACACACACACACACACACACACACACACACACACACACAGCCGCAAGAGGAGGAAGGAGGTGGGGGCAGATTCATTACAACAAACCCAGAGGATGTCACGGCCGACATCACTCAGTGGCAGTCGACAGGGGCCGAAGATGGACGAAAACACGGAAAGCTGTCAAAGAAAGAAAACGCCGGAAGACTCACCGTGATCAGAAATGTGTTTCTGTCTCCATAGCAACACACCGACAGCTGCAGCAACCAGGGGCACCAGGAGTAATAAAGCAGAGAGAGAAGGGAGCAGGGAGGGGGTGACACTCTCTACAAAGGGAGAAAAGCGAGCGAGCGAGAGAGAGAGAGAGAAGGAGAAAAAAAATGCATGAATGTTTCCAGGAACACTGCTAATATAAAACTCATAGAAAAAGTGCAGACGAATGACATGAAACGCAGACTAGAAAAGGTGTTCTCCGGTTTGCTCTTTTGTACAAGTCAAGACTCGGGCCATATCTGCCTTAACCCGTAAACTTCAGCACCATATTTTAAAATAAGTTTCCGTTATGATTTCCTCAACATATTACATGTATTTGCATCATGCTGCTGTCAGTTACAGACAATGGCTTCAGTGAAAGATAGCAAGGGAATCTAGACACTGTCGGAGAGAGTGAAGACTCCGTGCAACAGTAGACATTGATCTGACAGAGTTTCACTCTGGACGGTAAGGACTGTCATTTGGAAGCGTGGACAAGTAGAACAAAAGTAATATTACTGAAACGTCCAAAAGCTTTCAGATTCCTCCACAAAGCCTCAGCAAATTCCATACAGAGCAGTATTTTTGAATCATCTTAATGCCGTGCCTCATTTTATAAATATGTAGTACGGTGCAAAAGTCTGGTGTAATACAATGCAAAATATCCATCATGGAATACCAGCAGGAAGGCATCCAATTGGCTCCAAATTTGTTCCACAGCAGAAGAAAACAACCCAAACACACACCCGATGTTTATTAGGAACTACCTTTAGTGAAAATAGGAACAACTGGTCCTGTACATGTTAGTGTGGCCTCCACAGAGCACTCATCTCAACAGAATGAAGTATCGATATGGAAACAGAAACATCAAAATGAGATTACAGCCACAGAAGATGTGCGCTTGACTCTTTGAGACGTTTGTAAACTCCAGGGTAAGTTCTTTTTGAAATCTATCCTCAAGTGAACTGAGAAGAACTGATGCTGCTAATTCACTTCACAGGTGAAGAGATCACGTTTTATGCAAAGGCATTTGTGCAGAGAAGGCTCAAGCACAGCACTGTAATGCAGGGTACACGTTGTCTGCACTTCTTTTCAGTGTCTTGAAATCTGATTTTGAACTGCCTGGAGGGACACTGACGATCGATGTAAACAGCAGCATTTCAGCCAAACCCAGTCGATTGAACACTCCGGTATTATTATCACATGCATTACATCAGCACGCCATCAATTTACCAGTCAAAATTTGTGGGAAGAGAATAGGGACGCGATCAAACTTGTCAGATATGTTTGCATAATGAGGGTGACATCAGTCTTGCAAAACACAGCCACGGGGCAACATGGGGCGCAGGAGGGAGGTACTTGTTTCCACTGTGATTGCTGCAATTTAATGTACCTGAACAAGTGTTCTGTTGCTGTCAGCACACTGTTCATGGCGCACAAACTAATCAGATCTGTCACACGTCTTTAGATTACACAGTAGAAGTCTAATGAACAAACAGCCACAACAGAAACAGACAGCAGACTTAGTTTATAATTAGCAGCATTAATAAGCAGCTCCTGCATTGTCATTGTCCTCTACCCC
>NC_137657.1:13516429-13518219 GCF_963422515.1 Blennius ocellaris
TGTGGAATTTAATAGAAAAAAACAAAGTACGAATAAGTGGGCGTCGAAACATAACAAATACAGATGCCTGCAGCCATTACACAAGAGGTCAGTGAAGGATTTGATGAGTATGAAAATGATGTGAGTGAGTCATCACAGTTGGCCTTTAGAGCAATCTCAACCCCACCAAATACCTATGGAATATTTTATGATTAAAAGATCAAATACGGGGATATCTTGCAGTGGAATTGCATTCAATTCCTGGAGCAGCCTTAGAAGACACTCACATACGCGTCAAAGTGAATAAAAGATTTTTTAGACTTTCCTTTGATTTGTCATCTGGTCTTTTAATGTGTTCAACAGAGCATCTTATATGTTTATCAGCGGAGTCAAATAGGATACCTAAACACACTCGTCTTGATTTATTCGTACTGATTCACCTGCTCTTTCCATTGTGTGCTGATTGTGATTCATACCTTTCACCACACTGAGCCGTGTCCTCTGGTGGAAGACGTTGTCATTGAGGTACACTTCACACAAGTACAGCCCACCGTCTTTGAGCCCTGGGGTGAGTACAAAGGAAAAGCTCCCAGCCTCTGGGTTGTATGGAGGACCAGCCAGTTGGATTTTCTTATTCTGCTCAGTCAGTAAGGTGGAGCCCCTCCAGCGGTCGTACTGGTACACCAGCTTCATACTCCTGTGCTTTTTCATGTCTGGTGGAAGCCAGTGAAGCAGGACGTAGTCCCCCTGGACATTGGGACAGGTCAGAGGAAAAGAGGCCTGGGCCTGAGAGGCCGTAGAGATCACGGGACCTTCAGGCAAGGACAGAGGAGGACAAATATGATATTAAAGTGTGAGAAAACACATCAACTGGGAATTCAGAGTCAAACGAGAATAGAGGAGGGAGGTTAAGACAGACAGAGCAAACACAACAGCAAGACAGCAGGGGAAATGGAGATAGGCGAAAAATTCCTACAACAATGGGGATTATGTTCTTATATGCTGAGAGTCACTTCAGTTTTTCTTCCATTCTGTTCTGCCTGATTAGCAAGCTGCTGACGCAGGACTTTCAGTCTGCTGGCGCTACAGAGTTACTTACCATGTGTTATGTTGGTGAATGTGGCCACTTTGTCAGCTGTGAGAAGAGGGAACCCAAGAAAAGGAAAAAAGGGGGCAAAAAGCAAATAATGAATAATACATAAATGTAGCAACTAGAATATTCACAGTAGAACAAGCTGTATTTCAGAGCAGATCTCCAGTTTGCTTCTGAGTCTTGAAATTGGTCTGTAAAAGTAAATACTTTGAAGAACTGTAGCTACAGGACTCCTAAATAAATAATGGTGTTGCTGGAGTTGCTGGCATTGATGCCCACTCACACCGTCAATAACAGCAACAACACATGCATTCTACTCCTCAGTGCCTCCACATTTCTTCCTCCCCGGTCAGCCTCACCATCCACAGTCACGTCCACATTGAAAGCAAACAGAGTGCTCCCGCTGTTACCCCAGGCTTGAACCATGCAGACATAAGAACCACTGTCACCCGTCTGGATCTGTGGCAGTTTAGTCACCGTCCATGCATTGGTCTTTTTCTCAGTCTTCATGGAACTCACTCCAGGAGTTACCCAGAGGATTTTGGTGCTGACAGAATTTGGAGTGACCTTGGCAATCAGCCGCAGGGTGCTGTTCTGAGGAACGGGTGGAGCGGGGATGACTGAGACTGGAGATGAGAACAGAGGGGATAGAATCCGTTATGGCGTAAGTATACACTGAATCCTCGAAAAGGTCCAGAAAAAGCAGTCATTATGGTCG
>NC_137657.1:13518419-13610919 GCF_963422515.1 Blennius ocellaris
TTCAACAAGTAGTTTTGGTGAGGGCCGAGGGGGGGGGGGGGGGGGGATTGTGGACGCCTCTCAGGCTGATGACATCACCCATACAGTCACACGCAGCCTGACCGCCCGCGCGCTCAGACTCACACCGGAGCGAGTTGTCGTTGAAGCAGCGCGAGCGCAGCAGCAGCACCAGCAGCACTTCATTATCCCGAGCGCGAGCTGAGAGGGAAACACGTTCACCTGTGCGCCAGCAGGACGCTCTCACTGGGATTGTTTTTTGTTTTGTTATTATTATTAATCTGAGCGGCGTACGCCTTCAAAACCAATAGTCTCTGTCGGACACCACAGCAGGCGGACAAGTTTTTATTTTTTGTTTATTTATTTTTTTCAAAATATTTTGCCTTGACTGAGTGAGATCTTACCACCTGTGTCTGAAGGTGCTGTTTACAGGATAGGCTGAGTGCCTGGTTTATTTTTTTTATTTTTTTTTGTGAACATATAAAAGGACCGTAATCGACCATGGCGACACATGACGCCCGAAATTGGCCTGACTGCACAAAAATGATCGGACTGCTCTTCTTGGTTTCGTCGATACTTACACAACAAGGTAAGAAACGGTCACTTCTCTTCACAAAACACAAACAAACAAACAAACAAAACAACTTAGGTGTCTAGAATGTCCTAATCAGGCCAGGACTGCGCGTTTCAATTCCTTTCGGAGTTTTAATAATGTAAGAGGAGACTAATTTTAAACCTGCCCACCACCTGTCAGGGCGGAGACAGGCGAATGGAGGAAGGTGATCTCCGCTTTTCGGGTGTAGTTGTGTCTTTTTTAAAATAATTATGTTGCCACACGTTTCACGAGTTCAGAGGAGACACCGTGACCGATTCTTTCTCCAGATCATTGCCTCGCGCAGTTTCAGGTCGAGATCCAGCTGCTGATCGCTCTTTGACCCGAGTTTCGGTCGGTGACTCAACGCCATGTTTAGTTTTCCTAAGGTTGTGGCTCTGTGTTGGAAAAGGTGCTGCTCGCTCTCACAACAAGAGTCCTCTGGTCACTGTCCCCAGTATGTCCCCCTGGTACCACCCACACCACCCCCCCCCCCCCCCCCCCCCTCCCCCCCCCCCCCCCCCCACAAAAAAAAAAAAAAAAACCCACCAATCTCCCCCTCAGCGTCCTTCTGCTCTTTTTTTCTTCCCTCTGCACGCACATCATCACCTATTAGTTCCACTTGGGCTGAGAAAAAATGGGCTGGAAACGTCTCTTAATGAACAAGAACAAAGCGGGATAACAAGTGAAACTTTATTATCTGGACCCGGGATAAACCCGTGGAACCTCCACTGGCTTTTATATAGTGGTCACTGATGTGCATTTTACCTGCACTGGATCAGATCCAGTCATGACTTCCATTGTGAGCGTGTGACTATTATTTCAAGTAAATGACAGGCCAGGCCTGTTCCTTGGCAACCTGTTTACACGCGTTAATATTTCAGGTGTTTTCCAGTCCACTTCAGCTGAGGTCACTTCTAGGTATTTCAGCCACAGGCCCAGACATGCAGAGGAATTGGTGAAATGCTCTTTTTTTTTTTTTTTTTTGCTGAATACATATAAAACTTGTATGCATTTGTTTTAACATGTCAACAGACAAAATGTCACCCACAGCCACAGTGAGCCTGCTAACTGGTGGACATCGCACACACATGTGGGTGTTATATTGTTAAATAAACGCAATGTACTGTACTCATGCAGATAAGATAACTTATGAATGTATGGCATGCAATTTCACATTTTCGCTGCCGAGGCCAGCTTTTTGTTTTGTGTTGGAATTGGGGCAAGAATGTAGGGCTCGATCTAACATCCTGGCACAGATACGGCATACATTTTCTGTAGTGAATAGTAATATTGCCAGTTGATTATATTGTTGTTTTAATAACTGCTCATAAAAGCAGTGACCCTTTTGACTTATTCATGCACCAGACCCTTTTTTGTCTAATTTACAAAACATGAAGTTCTCTGGAGGGAGTGAGAGGTGTGTGTGTGTGTGTGTGTGTGTGTGTGTGTGTGTGTGTGTGTGTGTGTGTGTGTGTGTGTGTGTGTGTGTGTGTGTGTGTGTGTGTGTGTGTGTGTGTGTGTGTGTGTGTGTGTGTGTGTGTGTGTGTGTGTGTGTGTGTGTGAGGGGGGGGGTTATTAAAACAAAAGGTTTTGCTTATTTGAGTGACAAAAAAATGCAAGGCTTTACCAGTACAAGCAAAAATATTTTAGTTGTCTCTTTTTTTCCTGAATCACTTTTTTTAAGCGTAACCCTCTGACCTGCTTTTGCGTCGTAGTTAAGCTATGCAACTTAAGCTATGACTGCTTTGGGAGCCAAAACTTTTCACTTGTCTACTTTGCATTTTCTCTTTCACGTATCTTCTCAAGCTTTGACAGCAACCACTTTACCTCCACCTTCCATCCGGAGTCTTGAGAGCCAGAGATGTGATTTAATTTTCTGCACAGTTTTCCGTTTAATACGACTGAGCTTTGATGTAAAAATTCAATATTGAGTCTGATGGATTTTTAATTAACATTGGCTTCTGTAATATTTTCTTTTTCTATATGTTATTTAACTTTCTGTACAAGCGATCAGGTGTGCTGCTAGTTAATGCTCTGACATTAAACTATAATCACCCTCCGCCATTCAAGCTTTGAGGGGGACTGTAGATGTGGGTCAGAAAAGCTTGGCCTATTACCATGGAGATGTTTTTATTGGAAGGGGTGGGCTTACGTGCGGGGGGAGTTTCGGGTGGGGGGTTATGAGGCTACGGCAGCATTGTCTTTCTGGCTGAGTAAGCTGCATGCAGGGGGTGGCTGGCTGGCTGGCTGCCTGAGAAACTGGTGGGCATGCAGGGTCAGGGCTGGGGGAAGAGGCCGCCTCCCTGTCTGCTCACAAATAAAGCAGCATTGTTCCCTGTATACCTGAGATTATCTCGGCAAAGCTTCTTCATATGCAAAGCCACACTGGACGGCTCTCCGAGGTTTTGATGAAACAGGTGGCTCTTGAGCAGCCTCCTGGTTTGCGCGGGGCCGTAGTCGAGTTTCTGGATTGGCTGGAAGACTCAACGGGCAGCAACTGATTAAGACAGACGACTCCCCACCTCCCCTCTTTTCCCACCCGCCACTTGAAACGTTCCCTCTCTCCCGCCATCCCTCGCTCCCTCCCCCACCTCTGCTGTGGAGTACATACAGGGGCCTTGTTCTCATCTGGTTTTTTTTTTGGTTTTTTTCTCCAGCTATCTTTCATTCTCTCATGCCCCGTGCTTTGAGTGACGTTACTCATTAGGTTATTCAAATAGCCTCACTCTGCCTGTCTTTGGACTCAAGGTTGGGCTGTTTATGACAGGATAAACATGCGGGCAGACGGGAAAAATATACCACATTACCTCACTGCGCTTGTCACAAAGGCCGTGGCATTTCTTGTCGGCCTGTTCTTCCCTCATCTGCTCATAGCAGCAAGTAATCTAACCTAAAATACATGAACATTTCCAGCATTTTCACAGGCCATTACAATATTGGCTGCCCTCACCCTGCCCTCCCACGTAAACGCACATACTTGGTGTGGATACTCAGCAACTCTAATGTAGTGATGTTTCTTTTGGCAGTCCAACATGTGCAATTGCTCAAACTATTAGGTCTAACCACTTTCCCTCCACATGATGTGTGACCAGTGCAGCCCTGCCAAGCCTGGGACCATTTGTCATCACAACACAGAACAAGCATGACACTCCTGGCTGTTAAGAGCAATGTAATTGATGGATCATGAGCCGAGTTTATTTTTTTTACGCCCCTAAAAAGAGATAGGAAAGTCCTTAGTATCTCATTAGTTGTAGCAGAGCAGGGGGTTGCTGTCCCAGTTTGGGGTTTTTTGTGTTAATGGCTGTCGTGGTTGGTCTTATCATTATGGAAATGAGCTGTCCTCGCCCCTTTGCAGCAGCCCTGTAAATGTCAGAAGGATTTTGAAAAGGTCGGGTGCGTGTATCCATACGTCTGTAAGAAAGTCTCTCACTGGCCGTCACATCTGCTCGTAAGCACACATTCCCACACTGAGGAGCTTTACTGTTTAAATGATCCATCAATATCGTCCACCTCCCCTTTATATGCACTATTAAAAGTCTGTTGATTCAGACATTAAATGAAAAAGTGCCTGAATTTACTGCTTAATAGAGACATGCGTGTGATACCAAGCCATTGTGTGTCTTTTTGTACTGACATTGTGTGGCAAACACGGCCGCGTTAATTTTGAATTGCGCAATTGTACAAATGATTGAGGGAAATGTTTGGCATTTCACCAAAATGAGCCCAATGATTTAGACAGATTTCTATTATTATTCGCTCTTTCACCAGGTATGCTGTTGACAAAAGGGATTTCAGCTTAGTGGTGATATTTAATGACGAGAATGTCTAGAAATTAAGTTCCCCTTATCGACTGATAAATGAGTGATTTGCAAAAAGTTTTGTGTGTGTGTGCATGTGTATGTGTGGGTGTGTGTATTAGGTGTTGCCTTGTATGCTTTTCATAACCAATGACCAGAAACACAAAAGATCCATGAGGTTTATTGTTGAACTGGCAAATATTATTAGACTGGATGGATGGATGTGAAGGGAGGGAGGTCGATGAGCACGAGTCACTGCGCCTTGTTTTATTTTAGGCCACATATTAGACCAGAAATACAATTGACTACACGTACACTTGCGCACTCGTATGCACGTACAGCTGGTGATGAATAAGGGCCGTAACCTGAGGCTGTGCTGCAAGTCTGATGACATTCCAATAATGGGGAGGAAGCGTCACATTGGTGGATGACAATGCATGTGTGCGTTACTCTTTTTCGACAGGAAGTGAAGTGTATCAACCGCATCAGCAATGCTGTTATCTCTCGCAGACCTCAGATGTGGGGACATCGTATTTTTTCACTGCCTACTCATCTAATTGGCTCTTAAAAGATACTTCCCGTGCATCTTGAAGTAGTGATATCCTGCAGAAGGGTAGCCAAAGCCGGTTGCTCCGTGACAGATCCCCTTCCATGTCGAATGTCCCTCCCCTCGGCTCTGCGCCGCCTGTGTACACGCTGGGCGGATGGTGGCCTGAGTTGAGGTCCCCCCCGATGGGATGTTTATGTTTGGCTTCCAGGGTTGCCAGACTTCTGGAGTCGGGCCCATCTGATCCAAAGGAAAATGAGCAGAAATCCTCATCTCAGAAGGAATGCCAAGTGTTATTGAAATGGATGGGGCAGCTGAGGGGTTTCCAAAAACACCACTGTGCTGGGGTCAATGATATTCTTGGCAGAGGTGCTGGGTTAAACTTCCATCAACATAAAACAGATGCATTAGCTTACATACTGATAAGAGTTTACTCAAATAAACCGTTTAAGAGTGCAGTCTAACCACCCATGTTAATAGATTATGATGAATTTTAAGGCTTACAGTTTTTGCTGTGAGAGTGTGCCAGGAGCTTATCTCGTATACAATGTTTGAGGAATGTGGCTCACTTTTATTTTTCAGTCACACAGACATTTCCACACCATTAGTCAAGATACCCTCTGCCAAATCTGCATTTTCCGAACAAAGCCCAGATGGAATTTAGGGAGATGCAGGTCAAACCTGTTCAAGCTCAGCCAATGTGGAGAATGAGCTGTAATTCCAATTGAAGAGCCATTGAACGGCAGCCAAACTCTTTAAAATAAAATCCTCTTAATTAACTAGACTTGGGCGATAGGTGTCTCTGTGACCCCAGCTGTGGAGAAATCACTGAGGAGGAGCGGGGAAGGTAGAGCAGCGAGCGATGGTGGGCTTCAAGGGGGTTGAGGATGTCGACATTTTCAAATTCCACACTGCAGCGTCTTGGCAGAGAGGATGAAGGCGGATTTAAAAAAAAAAGAAAAACTGCGCGAGGGAGTGAACCAGGGAGGCCAAGAATTACCAGCTCATTTGTAATTTAGCCGCACCTCCCTCCCCTCTTCTTCTCCTTCACTTGCAGCATTAGACACACATTTAATAGCCAAAGAGCTTTCCATTGTGGACGGTAAAAGACTGCTTGCACTATCCCTTCTCGTTTTATTACCGTTACCTGGCCTGTACCCTCTTTCTGTCATTTTTCTTCTCTTTCTTTTGTCTTTGTCACAATCGTTTATTTCTGAAACCCTAACCGTTGTGCTCTCCGTAGGCCTTTCTGCCATGAGGCCCTTGATTGTGTCCTCTTATGTGTGTGTCTTCACATACACACACGCACACAGCTGCTCATTAGCAGTCACCTTAATGTGTCTAAATGTAGTGTGCGGGGTGGAAGGTGGTTTGCGTTATCGATCCAGTATTGAATGGTGGATGATGCAGTGCCCTTATGTGATATTGAAAACATTTAGGGCTTGCTCCGTTGACATGACAGCACCACGACACACTTCTCTCTCTCTACCGCCGCCTCCTCTAATCCTTCCTTGTGTCCTTTCTATTCCTCCTTCCACCCTAGCCTGCGAAATGTCGAGGTGGTTTTGCCATTTTTTTTTTTTTTTTATCACCTCCTCCCTCTTTTCACACATTTTTATCAACATGTGTTACAAACAGCGCCTCGGTTATTGTGTCCACTTTGTTGCCTATCTGCACACCTTTGCACGTCGGCATTATTGTACACAACACGGGCGCACTGCATCTTCATCACATCTGACTTTGACAAGGTCATGTCCAATTCACACTTATCAGAGGCCGTGGACAGCCTGGCTCCAGGAGGAAATTGAATTTGGCGTGACACGGCCCAGTCTGGGCTCTGGAAGCCGGCTGGAGTCATGTGCCTCAGAAACATTGTGCACAGCAACTGCCCAATTTAGTCAGCTTTCCTTGTGATCTTGGTAATTTTTTATCAGCGGAACATGGTAAAATTGACGACTGTAATGTGAAATTGCAGTATTTTTTTTTTTTTTTTTTAAACACAGATACGATCTCAGTAATTCAAGATGGGTAAGCTTTCATGGTGATTTCTCGTGTTTTGCAAGGCAAGCAGAGCTGTTACACATCTCCATTCCTAAACCAATATTTGGGTTTTTCCATTGTTTGACTTTTTGGTTTAAGACTACACTGACAAACAGGCAGCACAGTCGTCATTAGTCCCAAGAGATTTGAAATGGCAGCAACATTTAAATCCTCCCCTGGAGCAAACGGCACATTAAGGTCAAAGAGAGGCAGCAGGTTTATTCGGTTGTCGGCACAGTGTTTTGCCAACAGGGTGTGCCAGGATTGTTTGGTGTGGCCCCTGAGGGAAAGCAGGTCGCCTTTCGATGGAGTGATTCGCTTCATTCATCTGTGCAACTGATTGCCTGCTCCCTAATCAGCCACTTGCCGTCCCCTTCGACTTTCTCCCCCTGCCATGTTTGTGCCTTTTTGGTTTCCACTCCTCCATCTTGATTCCTCCTTTCCCCTCTCTTTAAGTTCCCTCCTAATGCAGCAACTTCTTCTGCTTTGTAATTTGGTCCAGATAATTGATCCATCTGCTCAGTAAACTGCTGTCCTACTGTATCTCTCTCTCTTTTTTTTTTTAAACTCTCATTCAGGTTTATTTCACTGCTTTCACTTTGCTTCTTAGTCATCAATCCCCTGTTTCTCCTTTTGTAATTGGAATGTCTGTTACTTTCCTCGATCCTCTTATGCTCTCTATCTTGCCTCTTCCTCTCTGAAGCTTTCGTCCACTCCCTGTCCCTCCGTCCAATTCCCCAGTTGTCTCTTCCACCTATGTCAGCCCCAAAGTTTCTCTTTAAGCTCATCCGAACTGCCTTTGCGACTTTTCTTCTCTTGCTCTCGTTTGCTCCTTCGGTCTCTTGCTCTACTTTCCTCTTATACCTCCTTAACAGCCCCCACCCTCCCTACAGACATTTGTATTGCAGGCATCTGTACTGTCCTACCACCCCTAACGAGGTCTTCTGTTTCCTTTTTTCTTCTCAGCATCAATCATTCTCTCTCTTTCTCCCTCTTTCTTTTTCTCTCTCTTCCTTCTAATGGCCAAGAACACCTCCTCCCACTCCACCCTGGTGGGCATTTTTTGAAGGTTAAGTTGCTGTGGCACTCTACAGTGTTTCACCCAACCTCACCCCTCCTCTTGATCGTCTCACCCTTCTCTCCCTCGTTCTTGCTCTTTCCCAGGCTGCAGAGCGCCAATCATCCCCACTACCTCATTACACACACCCGCTACTACAAACACACGGAGACAGTACTGCACTGAGGGATGTTGGGCTGATTTGATGGTTGAATCACTTGATTACTGTATGGACGACAGGAAAAAGGGCTATTGACACAACAAAGTGAAAGTCGGTGAGCGGGCGAAACGAATAGGCGACACGGAGGAATGGAAACGGATGCAGGAAGTTTGTTTCTTTCAGCATAGTTAACCTGTCGTGCAGAGCCAGGATCAGGATGACAATGTCCACTCCCCTGCTGCCAGATGCTGTCACACACTCGTCTTCCCTGCAGGCAGTGACTCGGCTGGTAATATGGCTTGACTCATCTAACAAGAATCTCACACTGAAGCTGAAATGGGATTACATTTGAAGAGTTAATTCCCAGTGTTAAAGTAATATTTAAGCCAGTGCTGCACCCACAAACCAGCTTCATGCATGTTGTTGGGTATTTTAGTTGAAAAGATTTAATAATTGAAATAGAAATGGATTTACTACGGTAGTTATTCCTGCAAAACATAAAAATTCCGCCTGTTGGATCTAAGCTGCTTCCTAACCTTAATTTTTTTTTTTTTTTTTATACATTGAGGACAAATACAATGAAGTGAGAAAAGGTTGCACTCTTGCACTGTATTTCCACTGTCTTTCACAGTGATTGAAATGTCCCATATTGTGGAAGGATAGCTGATATGATTTTGTAACACAAAAGCAGGTCATTTTAATGCAATGTAAACCAAATCATTGTTTTAATATACCATTGAAATCATAGTCGATATAAAATGAATGTAGCAGTTTCCTACATGTGGTTGCTGCTTGTTTCTCTGCCTTTGCATTGTGCCGCTAGCTCTTTGAGGCATTAATGAGGCAAAAAGAACAGAGTGTGTGAGTACATCGCTTTGCCTTTTAGCTTGTTGGGTGTCTGGGTTTGGACAAAATGAATTTTTGGAGAACGTCACTGTCGAGAAAACTGTACACCAAACATTCATTTACCCAAAAAAAGCAGCAACCTTGAGATGTTGTCATGAGTCCAAGCAGTCACCCGTCTGCTGGAAGACAGAATGATACACTCTGCGTTACCGAAAACAGAGACACCATTGTTCTCGGCGGAGCTTAGAGACCCTCCACCTCCTTCCTCCCTGCAGACGCCCCCCCCAAACCCCCACATTCCCTCTAATCCAGGTGAACTGAGGGAGGCCTTTTGAAAAAAGGCCATCCATTGTCCCCCCCCCCCCTCCTTCAACTTCCCTTCCCTTGCTGTTCTCCTGCTACACCACACCTGTATCAGTGGACAGGCCTGCCTTTCAGTTGTAGCCCTGGAGGGGAAAGTGGGTCTGTAACAAGAGCTGATTGGGTTCCTCCTCATGAAATGCACGCTGATGGAGAGGCCTTTTTCCCTTGTGTGGATCGACCACTCTGATGCCTTTTTTTTAACAAGTTCTTCTTTGTAGACAAGACTTTCATGTGCCCCTCAGTTGGCATTTGTTTGCAGAAGATCAGATATGTGCTACATGCGAGTGGACGCCTATCATGTCTCGTGCGCCTGCTCATTATTTACATGCTCGCTGCTTTGGGTTTGTATCCGGGCCTCTTTCGGAAGAGCTGCGAGGGAGGGGACGAGAGGCGAGACGTAGTATCTTCTCTGCAGACTAGTACTTGTCTCCGAGGCCCTCTGGGTGTGTGCTGGTTCCCTCAGGTTGTGGCAAGCAGCCTCCTGAATCCTCCTCCTTTTTAAAAGCTTTTAAAGGAAACACTTTAACCACTTACTCCTGTCCTTTTCCTCTCTTCCCACTTTCCTTTTCTCGAAACAAGCTTGCGGCTGATTCCTGCACCAGTGATTCATGAATTTTTCTCTGGCACGGCACAGTCATGCAGGGTGCACACACGAGTGTGGTTTGGTTGAGTGTGTGCGTGTGCGCCGGGTTTGAACAGCATAAGAAGGCTGGATGCTGGGGGGTAATGGTGGGGGCAGAGAGGGAATGTGCTGTGATGCCAGCCGTGATTAGAGCAGTAGCACTCGCCGTTTAAACACACATTTAAATAGACACAGCCTGGGGAAGATGGGGCGGAGGGGGGGGTGAGGTGAGGAAAGGATGAGGTTCTTGTGCTTGTGTAAACTACCACAAGTGTTCTCAATTGTTCTGGTTTTAAATAGAAGTCCCTCAGGCTCCACCTACCAGCTTTCTCTTGTTCATCTGTTTATTTCTCTTTAGCTTCCACTGTCTCCCTCTCCATTACATTCTTTACTTCTGACACAGAATTGCGTTATCTGGCATGGGTTATTGATATCCTCCATGGATGTTTTCTCCACTCTGTGCCTTCCTTTACTATCCTCCTCGATACTCCTTTACACGACTCCCTCATGCTCATTGAGCTGTCATCCCCGTGCCAGTCGGTTCACCTCTCCTCCTCATTCCTTCCAAGTGACACTCTCTCCCTCTTTCTTGTTCCTCACCTCCTCACCTCGGCTCATTGTGAGCATGCTTCCCGCCCACCCCACATCCTCCTTCATTTCCCAACTGTTCTCATTTCCAACGCGATGCTTTTCCTGTTTCTCTCTGAACCAGACTCGTCTTGCTCGTCTCAGGTTTCAATGTCCTACTTTGATTTCCTCTCAGGCCTCCCCCCCTTCATGCTCTTTGCTCCTCCCCTCCTCTCTTTGCTGTTTATTTACATAGAGAGTGATGGAGGTAGGTAAGGCTGTCAAGGTGGATTGATGGATGGCGAGAGGCCATGGGTGAGGGGATCTGGGCGTTTGATGGACGCTCTTGTCACTCAGGATAATACTTACAGAATTGGCTGGTTCGTTATTGTGAAAAGGGCCTTCCATGGAAGACTTGGCAGCTATATTAGGATGCGTTGGAGAGCTCACTCTGCTCAACACGACGATCGTTCTGGTGTCCATGGATCTGACGTTGTTTTAGTTTTTCTCCACTGTTCAGCTACAAACTAAACCTTTCTTTTAGACGTATATTGACATTTTACAACACGGAACATCTCCATCGACCGTAGCACTCTCCTGCACCGTGTGTGTGCCCTTTAAAAAGCACGTCCCTTGCAGATGACATAATTATGCAGTGTCAACGTGTGACAAGCTGAGCTTAGCTGCATTAGAAGAATTAATATGCACAGCGTAGGAGGAATCCTGTCCATGATCTTCTAATGCTTATAGCCACTCAGTTGCCTCCTCTCATCTTGAGAAGACTTTATACTCTGGGGCGACTTGTCTTGCAAGCCATCAAGGCTAATGTCATTCTCTCATTTTACCTACTAGTTCGTTTTTAGTCATGTATAATCTCAATATTAAAATAATTTTTCAAGTATAATTCATAAGCCTGAGTTTTTAGCGCTGACATCAGGGTTAATTGCCTTTAAAATAAATAAATAAATAAATAAATAAAAAAATACAATATAGGCTGTGATACCATAGTTGGGCCAGAATGATTACACTCAATATTAGACTTGATTTCTATGGATCCACTCAACCCAAATTGATTTTAATGTGACGCTTTTATTGGATTTCAGCTAAGTACACATGGTTTATATGTGTTAACATAATTGCTTTATGCATTATCCATTGATTTGATTAATTTCAGAGACTGGCTTCCCGCTAAGAGCTGCTAATGGAGAATGAAAGTTTTTGAGATAACAGACTTGCAGTGACAGGCACACGCAGAAAAAAATATTGAAGATCTGGACAATTACAAAGCAGGGCTTTCAGTTTATCTTTAAATCTACTTCTTTGGACTGCTCCCTTAAGGCCTTCCCATGCTCTCCGCAAGGCTTGTCTGCAGACCGTGCGTACATAATTTTATCCATACTACACTCATTCCGTAACGTAACGTAACGATCCCGAAAATATCTCCACTCCTGCTGCCCGGTTTTCTCCACCTTTCCTAAAGTAGTTTATGGTTCACTTCAGGAGTTCTGAGCCATCTGGCTCTTTATTTGCTTTTAAATTGTGTTTGTTCAGACGGGGAGATGCAAGATCTCCTCACACAAGTGCCCAGTAGGCTCTGACGCATATGCGGTCGGTGTTCACAGGTAACAAAATTTGGGCTGCGCGAGGTCGACCGCAGAGGGGTCGGTGCGCACAAGGTGTCTCCTTAAAGGCAGATCATCTGCCTCCATCTGGCCCCAACCCCGTTCTTATCCAAATATGTATTATACTAATACTGTACATGAGGTAATGGCTACAGTGGAGAGAGTGGAGCTGCTGTCCAGCAGTGCAGCTGCCTACCGTGTCATATTTCATAACATTGAGTATAGGTCAGCACAGTGGGACTTGTAGCCGGAGCTGTTGCAGAACATACAGCTTGACATTTGGCAGCTGTACTCTGACTAGTGACAACTGAACTTTAATGTGCATTACTGTGACGCATAAAATGAAGATGCCAGCAAATTGGGATCGAATGATCTGTCGGCATTTTGACTAAGATTGAGAAAAAAAGAAATGCTACTTCCACACTCGCAACAATAGTACAGTATTTTCTGGACTATTGAGCCGCATCCACAAAATTTAAAAGGAAAAAAATACAGTACATGTAGAGGCCGAACTTGAACGTAAGCCACAGGTGTCCATGTTGTAACAGGGCAGGAATTTCACTGCGGTAGCACGGAGATTGCTCATATTTTCATCAATTCCCACAAAACTTTCTTGAGATTTTTCTCAGCTCCGGAGTCCAGCTGGGCGGCTTTACGTGATGCACCTGAACGCATCACTCACGGCTATCAGCTGGAGTTCCAGACACCGAAAGCAGCACAAGATGAGGTCACGAAGAGCAGAACTATCACTTTTAGGGCATGTTTGGGAGAAGCAGAGGCGCTCAAAACAGCATCTATTTACATGCAGAAGTAGAATCTGGCTGCGTGAAGCCCGTTAACCTGTAAAAATCCATAAATTAGGCACGCCATTATATAAGACGCAGGGTTCAAAGTGTGTGAAAAAAGTAGTGGTTTATCATCCGGAAAGTACGGTAATTGATAACTGGAGAAATATTATTTTCTGTGCGCAAATGCCAAAGTCTTGACAACATTTCCCTTTTCAAGTCAGAACTTAGAGTCATTAGATATTCTGTGTTAGTGTTATGAGTTGATAACTACAGAGCTTATTACATTTCTAAACCTTGTTGCAACACTCGACAAGCAAATAGCTCCTTTGAACAGGATGAAGATCTGAAAATGAAGCTAATTGATGCCTACAATATAAGACAAGATATCAAAGTACTTTCACTGTCCAAAGTGTCATCAGGAAAGGGCAGTAAAGAGTTCTTGTGCAAGAATGAGAAAGCTTTCAGATAAAACTGCATCTGCTGGGAATAAATCGAAAACAAAATCCCCAAATGACTGCAAAGGAACTGAAGGACAATTTAGCAGAGGGGGTGCAAACCTTGGAAAAACTTACCTGCGGTCTCAGTGAGTCAACATCTGAAGTAAGAAAAACAACATCTGGAGAACCCAGAGACGATTCAGAAACTGCTCAAAAATTCAGTTCCCTGCAACAAAGGACAAACTTTTTCACACATTACATATACTGGTATTTCTAATCCCCTATTTATGTTTATGAAATAAGTCTAGCATTGACATTTAAAAACTATTCAATGCCTCCTTGCAGTGGGAGCTCTTACATTTTTTTTTTTGTCTTTTTTTTTACACTTGAGAACTCAAACTAAATATGTAATCTTCCATGAGGTGTTCAAACTTTTAAAACTACAAGTGCTATATTTGACTTCTCGACTGCATTTTTCATGCTTGGTTATCTCATTTTGAGGCAATGAACAGTTTCAGAATCGGTGCCTTTGTTTTGTGCCTTTGGAGGAAGAACTGGAAAAAGCACTGTGACATTCATAACATTAACTAAATGTTTTATGATCTAATGTGAATATGAAAAATACATTTATGTTATGGATTTATATCTTTGTTGTATCTTTGCTTTTCATAACTTGGAAATCAAAAATATATTCCAATTTCCCAGCTTGAATTGAATTATGTGGGAAATTAACTATTTTCTGTATGTGATATGTGGACTCTGGTCTCCTTAGGGTACATTTGTTGGATAGTGGAGGCCTATTGATTTTGGACTATTGGTGACAATTTTTTACTGGACCTACTTCTTCAGCTGTAACTGTGAAAAAGAATAAAGATATGCTCCCTGAGATATTATCAGGAAAATCTAATAAGATGGTCAATCAGAACAGTATTGACATTTCCTTTTGGACTTAAACACCATAAATGCCCCTTTCAAGTAAAAAGAAAGTGCTTGGAGGACATCCTGACAAATTGAGTGAATGGGTCTGCTCAGCACAAAATCATTAAAGCACCTAACAGTTGACAAACTCCATTTGTGCTGAGTCTGTAGTGGCAGCAGCGACATGAGAAAAGCGGCTGCAGAGATCAGGCGAGTAGATGCAGCGAGATGAGCAAGCAGAGGAGCGGAGTTCAGGCCCTGCTGTTGGAGGTAAATGTATGTTGGCACTAGCTAAAGGCAGTCTGGGAGTGAGAGCACAATGGCGAGGGAAGAGAGGAGCCTGTTACTGAACCATCAGTGGCTGTAATGAGACACAGGTGCAGCCCGTGGAACCAGATCCCCTATCAGGGTGGAGGAGGAGGGCAGGGTGTCTGAAAATAAGTCTGAGCCACTGTGAAGCCACAAGATAGAAGATTCAATGCAACACTTCACTTTGATACGACATTATTACTTATTAGCATGCGCGTACCCATAGGAGTTCTTGAACAATCACCCGAAAACAGTAGGCACCCTGGGGACATGTCGGAACTCTGGGCGCCCAGGCTGTTTCTGCACTCTCCATTCATTTGCATCTATTTTAGGTGCCTAGTTAAAAAATCATAAGTGCAACACATTAAAAAGCCAGCGTGACATGCAGCCACATCATAGGAATAATTCTGGATCTTTGTTTGTAGTTCATCATCATCTCTGATCATTTCATTTAGACTTGGGTTTTCAAACATATGCTAATGAGCGTGGAGCCAGGAAAAGCCGGCGCTTTGCAACACCGCCACTGATTTCAGCACTTGATTGTTAATGAACTTATATTTGGGTTTGCTTGCTATAAACAGAACATGTTGGATTAGTTGGAAAAGCTGCTTTGAAAATTGGTGAGCGGGTAGGATGCAATGAGGAAACAGATTAAGGAGGACCGAGGGGAGAATGTAAGGTGACGGAGTGAGATAGGATGGAGCGAGAGGAACAGAGACAGAAGAGGAAAGAGGGGGCACAAGCTGCACAGGAAAAGGTGTTAAGACAGTGTCGGGAGTATTGAATCAGAGGGGCATGTGTGAGGCAGAACCACACTGACTGCCGCAGGCAAGGTGTAGGGACTATTGTACCTCCTATACATGTTTTTTTTTTTTATTCTTTCACAAATTGAGATCAATCAAAGGTACAAACCGACTGGAAGTTTTTGGACGGGAGGAATCCCCACAGTAAACAAGTGTTTGTGTGCGTGCGTGCGTGCGTGTGTGTGTGTGTGTGTGTGTGTGTGTGTGTGTGTGTGTGTGTGTGTGTGTGTGTGTGTGTGTGTGTGCGTGCACGTTGTGCAGAGAGGGAAGAGCTGTTCAGAGCTGTTCAGAGCAGGTGCAGTCAGCAAGTTCACGAGGATGTACGGTTTGTTTGAATGTTGGACATCAGAGAGTCTGAGAGAATGGCCTTTGTGTTCAGACAATAATGAGTGGGTAAATATTTTTGGAAAAGCGTGCTGTGTCGGTAGATTGTTCTTTCGGGCGGCGGGGGCGGCGGCGAAGGAGGGCGAGATAAGACGACGAGTGAAGGAAGCCGAAGCAGCAGCTATGTTTATTTCACCATGCAGAGACGTGGATACAAACTGAGCTTTGTCCCGCACCCGGGCCAACTTAATGTTAGAGCTCGCTGTGAGACCTCGGAGAGATGCAGAAACTGCTTTGCTCTTTCCCCTTCATTTGCTGCCAAATGACATCGGTTACTCTGCTACGGGGTTGCCCGCGCTGCCAGTGGCTGCTATCATGAATGAACAATGCACACTTCTCAGGGTCTCTACCTCTCCTCGGGGTGCTTCTCCACAGGCCGAAGGTGTGCACTGCAGGACGCGGAGCTCGGCTTTCATGCTGTGGCAGCCTTGTTAGAGCAATGTTTGATGTGTCTCATTTTCTAACGTGGGGAACGCGGCATGGAGACAAACACGCACGTCAACCACATGTACAAACACACACACACACGATGTAGTGCGACCTCCACATGGCCCCCAGTGGGGTTTTATGTATTTCTTTTTTTTTTATTGCTATTGTATCAAGGAAGGACGGCGTCCAAAGTGGGGGCGAGGGATAAGAGAGGTCATTCATTCACCTCGCACACACGAACAGGCCTTTCATCTTTACCCTCACAGGCTTCTCTTGTTCTGTCAGTCTCGCTGAAGAGAAAGATGGCGAGAGGGAGAGAGAGTCGGAGGAAGGATGTCTGGGAAAGGCTGAAGAGGACAGGGAATGGAAGGATAAGGAAATTGACAGCAAGTGATATAAGTTTCCTGTTCCATGCACCACCCCGGCCCATCACCTCTGTCTGGGCAAAGAGTAACAGGTTGCGAGTGCTCTCTTTTGCTTCTGCTCCCTGTCATCTCCATTTCGTCTTTTTTTCTCTCTCGCCCCTCCATATCTTTAATTGTATCCTTCTAGTCTCCATCCCCTCATTGCTTTGCCTTACCAACACTCTGTTCCACTCTTCCTCTGTCCATCTCTCCCTCTCCCTCGGGCGTGCCTCAGTGGGTCGGTTCCAGTCTGTCTGTTTGCTGATGACTCCACTTGGAGCAGATGTGATGCTCAGCAGCTGTTGCTTTGCTCTGCAGCAGCATCACCCCCCCACCCCGCCCGTCCTCGCTCCCCCCGCCATATCCCCTCTCCGTCTCCCCTCTTATGTTCTTATTTATCTACATGCCTTTTTGTTGCCCGTTACGCCGCCGCCGAACCGTAAATTGGCGAGTTTAATTTCATTTTCAGTTGTCTTTTGTCTTCCCTGACCAGCCTCACCAATTTGTTTCACTTTCCACCCTCCCTGATTTGGCTCTTAATGTTCAAAGAATATCAGCATTTTTGTCACAACAATATGTCTGGGTTCTCTGCACATTTGTCTGCTCACATGAATGCCAACTGTCACACTGTAATCATGTGAAACAAATGTCAGCCATTGAAGGCTGTTTTGCAGAGGATACAGAGAGTATATTGTTCCTCCATAAATCTGGTGAAATGAGAGAAATATGAATGAGTGCGCTTGTGTTGTTATTGTCTGTCCTACCACTGACATAATGTTGTTCAAAGCCAGGCCCCGAGCTAAAATTAGACTTTCTATGTTTAGCTTGACGTTGATGTATAGAGAGATAAAAAAAATAATAGTAATAAAAAAAAAAAAAAAAATAGGCAGTTGGATACTTGAAAAGTGATGGAGTGTTTTATTTAGGCTAAGTCCTCTCAATGGCCTGTGTGTCTCGCTGGATATGGTAAAAACCATCTTTAGCAGCTCCGTTATCCCGTGATCTCTGCCTCTCGGTTGGCTATTGAACTGAGCTTCCTCTGACAGGTGCCCTCTCATCTGCCATTAGAGGAGAAGAAGAGGAGGCTCACGCCACTGTGATGGTTTTAGCCCGAGGGAATCCGTTCCTGGCCGGGCGTCCGTCTGCGTCTTAAGTGGCAGCGTACACTTGCGAGCGTGCGTACGTGCGCGTGTCACATCTGTAATTGGCTGCCTCTGATCTCGTGGAAATCTGGGATCAGTGTGGCAGATCGGCTGGTTAATCAGCACTTGGAGCTTTCACACAGAAACGACAACCTGTGCTTCGTTCTAGAGGTTGGAATCTCGCTGCGCCTGGGACTTAATCGCTCCAGAAATCCCTTAATAGAGAAACATTACATGCAGTCCAATTTGAGGATGTTAAGATAAAATGCTGACGCAAATTTGTGACAGTGGGAACGCTTCAGTGTGTTGTGGGCACATGACCGAAACACTGATAAGAGATATTGAGCGAGACTTTGCTCCTTTTGCCCTCAGATGATAAGATTACAGCGAGGCCAGAGGTGCCTCTCTGCACTTCAGCCTCTCTGTTTTTTCCCCCCTCTCTGTGACATATAAGTATTCGTGGTGGCATACGGCACAGCGGCATTGGGAAATTCATAAGGGGGAATCATCACTCATTCCTGGTTCCCCTTTGAGGACTGCGCTAATTAGCCGGCGTCTGTGATTAGTTGGCTTGTGTTTGATCTGCTCCCCTCCCCTCGGTCTCTGTTGAAAAGGCCGCCTGCCTGTGCCGCGATTTGGCTGTGAGGTGCAACCAAACACACTCTGCCTGAGACACACAAAATCTCTCCAGAAAGGAAAAAACAGACACACAAAGATGCACACAACGCGAACTGCAGATTTCTTTCTTCCTCTGCCTTTCGGAGACACTGCAGGTGGCCTCAGAGACATCATATCGTACACAAGCAGACACCCACACACACACAAACACGTGTGAGCTGCAGCGGCTCAGAGCACTTCAGTCGGAAGGGTGTAGCTGTTAATATTTCACCACCGCATACCAAGACTATGTTTACTTTCGCTTTGAAAGTTTCAGTTTGTCAATGAAATTCCCCTGGAAAACCAGACCGTGTTCTTCTTTTTACCGGTGGTGCAGGGTGTGGGTGGCTCGCTGGAAAGTGGAAGTACTTAATTCAACCCCATGTGATTACAGCTAAAGATGGGCGAATTATGAACATAATTAAATTCGTACAAATCCCCCCTTTGCTCCCCTTTTTTTGCATTAGGGCTCAACGGCAAAGCACACTGAGGGATCCCCATGCTGCATTTAATATGACACAAATAGGAGTGATTCTTTGGTGCGTGACGGAGTGCTGTCTAATTACACAGACGCTGTGTTATTGAAGGGTCTGTCTGTCCTTGAAGCTGGCCACCGGAGCATGGCGGGGCCATTTCTGCCTCTTCATACCCTCATCTATCTATCCCTCACTTCCCAATCCTCTATCTGTCACTCTGTCTTAAGGGGCTGGATGGTAAACAAAGGCGGCCCCAAACCCAATGTAATGACGGCCTGACAGGAGCGCGCTCCAGTGGCTCGTGTGTGTGTTTGTTCGTCGCGCCCCTCCTCATGATCTCTGAGAAGAGGCTTCAATCTTCTGCAAGTTGGATCAATTGTGGCATCATTGTGACTGCCGAGCCATTACAGGCTAAAACTAGGCTTCGTGCTGTTGTTGAAGGGAAGCTCAAGCCACCACCGCTCAGATGGGTAAAAGTGTTGAGGACAGCTTGTTTATCATCAATACCAACATCTAAGAAACAAAGCTGTTTTCATGCTCCCTAAATGCAGCTGTATCCTAAAAGATAAATATATATATATATAAATTCTAATAACCTCATTAATTAACCTCATTGTTTCATCAATGCCTTCATTTGTGAGTGACAGCAGGTGTGAGTGGCATTTATGTAAATTTTCATTTTCATCATGTAAACTGACAGCGGAGGACGTGACCTTGTAGTTTTTGAGGTAATACTGTGTTTTTATCTAGTAACATGCTGTTTCTTAGTGGCTCATTCACTGCACTGTTGGTATTCTAATCTACTCGGTTGGAAATTGGCACTCGCTCAACATTTCCCAGATCCCCCGAAACAAATTCCATTGATCAGAGTAACAGTCCATTGAAATGTCAAATGGATATTTTTTTCAGTTATTTTAACCTCGGCTAGTATTGCTGAACTAAAAGTTTTCAAGCCAATTATATTATTTTTCATTGTTGTAATTTTGAGCTCTATTTAAAAAAACATGTCTGCAGATCTTGTGACATGTATTAAGTGGAAGTGCAGTTATTTTGATTTCCATGGCTTGTAAGCTAAAATTGCAAATAATAAATGCTTGAGATTTATGTGTCAAAAATCACAAGTGTTTTGACTAATGGAGAAAAGTAACCTTTCCACTGTATTCGTATTCTAAAACCAGGCTGTAATAAGATATACATGAAGTTAAACCTCAAAATCCAAAGGTTGGCACAAGAAATGTTTACATTTTGTGCTTAATAAATGAATGACGTTATTCATTGATTTCTACATTGTAAGTGTTTTTTCTTTCGATTGAGGAGTTGAGCTGGAACTAATCTATTAAATTCACTAGAATTTTTTTTTTTTTTTACACGCAAGAAACGTGCAAGAAAATTAAATATGTCTGCAGCTTAGTGCAATAAATGTAAACAGATCAGTTAACAGATTTGCAAGCACACTGGTTCGACAGTGATATTTGAACAGTTATTACTGTCATTATTAATTTTCATCAGTCTGTTATTGACAAATTTGACCTTCTTCCATATCTCCGTTTCCCAGCTTATCTCTTAAGGACAGAAACGGGATGAAGGCAATTGTTTGCAGCTTTTTAACGATCATTGTTTCATGAGGTTGCTTTGGAATAGCAAATTGTGAGGGAAATGCCGAGTTATTTTGAAAGTTTTGCTGATATGCTTCACCGGCCTCTCTCAAAAGATCTTAGTCTCTGTATATCATTTGTTGTACTCATTCATGATGAAACTTTTAACTTTGTCTTTTCTGTTTGGTCCCTATGGGTTAGATGACCGGCACTGTTTGAGTTGTCATGCACACGTACCTTTTTATGAGCGAAGCCTGTTTTTTGTGCAGGTTTATAGCCTATCGTTTCATTGTTTTACCTTGAGTGCTTTGTGTCTTTCAGACGCTATTGTCTTTACAGTGCGCTCTCCACTTTCATTTTATCCAACACGCCGTCTTGAGAGGAAATATCAGGTTGTGCCCCTCTTTCATTCTGATCCGTCTCCTTGAGCTGTAGGCCTGTCTGTCTTTTTATTCATTCATTTATCCGTCTATCAGCGTCAGAACAATACACTGTGTTCCCAAGGCAAGTTGTCATAGTGACTGTCCTTCTGGGAATAATCAAAGTTGATCTAAACATCCAGCTCACAGAAAGAAAATGGAGAACGGGCTAGAAAACAGCCCAGTCTACTTGCTCATCATGAGTCCCAGCTGTTTATCACTCTTCTCCGCCGTGAAACTTCTAATGACACCACAGCCGTCTGTATTTTCTATTTCAGTTTTATTCCCTCGCTCCTCGATAACACCCTCCCTCTATCCTCTTCTGGGGGAACCGATAGGAGGAATGTGTTGGAGTGTGAGAGTTTCAGCTTACCTGCCTCCTATTGAGGCTGGGAGACAATGGGCTGTTCACCTCCGCCCTCCCGGCTCACTGCAGACCTGTGGGAAGGTAACTTTGGCGAATACAATGCAGCCGATCTAGTGTAAAAAGGATGTTTCTTTCTACTTTTAATTGCTTTGGTTATCTGTTGCTTTCCACGTCTATCTTTTTGTTCTTTCGCCACATCCTCCATGCCTGATGTTTATTAATTGTTACCATCTGCCCACCTCGGTATGGCTCTCATTTGTCTTTCATGCCAAGAAGATTGTATTGAAAAACTGTCGGGTGTCCTCATTGTGTTTTCAAAATGCATGTGATTTAATAGGGAACGTAACTTGTTGACATGTTTGTGATCTACTTTTGCTACGATATACCACATGTTGGCAATTAAATATGATTATGTAGTCCTGTTTGAAAGTTTCAGGCCATTGTGGAATTGAAAGAAACTGCTTCGGTTCATTTAAAAAAAAACAAAAAAAAAACAACTTATGTATTTATAGTTTATCACATGGTTAAAATTGCAAACCAGGAGATAATTCACTACACGTACTTGATTATATTAAGGGCTCCATAGGCGCCATACTATCACTTCAGGAACCCTTGTTCTTCCTTACAGTGAAGGTAGTGCTTAATCAACATTGGTTATATATTTTGAGTTATTTCATTGTACTGCAGAATACATTTAGGGCCAATCAGAAACCTTGTTGCTACTACTTCTTTATGGATAGGGAGCAATATACACAGCAGCCAAAAACATTTGTTCTCTCTTGTATATTCACTTTGTCACTGATGTACTATCCCAGAACTTAAAGCACTTTGTTTCCTGAATGTGGGCGTCATTTTTCGGATGATACCTCATCTGTCCACTCAGATCTCTCCTGCAGATTGCTTCTCTGTGCTCCCACACACATACTTGCAATCATTTTCTCAACCCCAGCTGGTCATTGCTTGTGTGTTATGAAGGACACAGTCATCGGTTTATTTTGATATTGGTACGCTCCTCCTTGTTTGTTTGCTCATGGTGCCCGACCTTCTGTCTTCCATATGGCCGGCATTGATTCGTTAACATGCCGTGTGATCCTTCTGACAGATTGACTGTGTTAATAGCAGTATCCCTCATATCACAGGACTGCATTTTAATCCTCGACCGTGTGGCATAAACTAGGCTGGTCTCTTCACCCCTAAGCCATGAACATGTGTTGACAGTATTGTTGACCAGTGGGCTCATCAGTGGCCGGTTGAGTGGCAGCCCTGACACCACCAGATGAGCCACCAGGATGAAAAGCCCCCTCCGTTTTCAAGGTGAACTTAAGGTGACTGTTGACGGCAAAAACAAACAAACAAAAAAAACAACAAAACCTGGAAGCACAGCTGTGTTTGGGTCTGGGGGCGAGATTGTCATGGAATTCCTCTCACTTTAACAGGCAGCTCTGTTTTTAATTCAGCGAAAGTATCACACCCAGCCTGAAATATCTTCACTGACACCTTGGTAGACTTGCACATCCAAGTGTTGTTAGGAAGGCGAAAATAGGACGCATAATCACATTATGTTGGCAGCTGACACACAGAGGGGATCGATGTATACACGCGTACATGAAGCGATGGGTGAGGAGCGAGAGGAGAGAACTCATGCATACACTGCCAGCCTTGGACATTTGTAGAAGTACCTGGCACTTCGCTCCGCCTGACTTAGCCTGATCCTTTAATTCATGGCTATTTTCAAAGCGAGATGCTGCAAAACTCTGAATGTGCATGCACAAACACACATTTCCATTGGCATTTACAGAGTGGCGTCTGAAGTTTTCCTTTGGGCGTGCGAGCTTACGGCAAACTATGATAAAGGGGTCTCTCGGCTTCTATAATGGAGAATATATCAAGATCGTTTCTTGACTCTAACCCTGGACCTGCCTGAAAAAATAATATCCTCCCACAACTACAAATTTACATTTTATGCTTCCTCGCTGACTGCAGATCTGTCACTGTGGTCACCCAACACTAAAACCCAATATTACATGCAGGGCTAAAATAACATGCAACCGCTACAATTACCATGAGGGACGATGAAGAAGTCGGACAGAAAAAGAACTAACAGGATGGAGGGAAAAGGGAAGTCGAGGAAGAGCAGAATGAGCCAGAGGGATAAAAAAAGGATTTATTCCAAAATGAAAAGACAGGACAGGGCTACAGCACTGAGGGAGGGGGAAAAAAAGAAAGTGAGCGATGCAGAGAGAAGGCGAGAGCGGTGGAGGTAGAATGATGTGCAAGGGCCCGAACAGACAAAGCAGAGCCAGGAGCCGCAGGGGAGCTGGGTGTCTGTCAGCCATCCAGCCAGTAAGTTATTCAGTCACTTATTCAGTGGGTTGAAGCGACGGCACTGGCAAGGCACTATAGAAGCAGTAGTTATTTGTTTAGCTCAAGAGGGCTATGTCCTTTCTGTCCACAGTAAACTGCCTGTTACAAGCGAGACTTTACTGACCCTAAAGCGGACCAGTGCCAGATAAAAACATGCAATGCCATTAAACCACACTGGTGTCTGATGGCCTTTGACGTTCTCCTTTTTGTCGTTTGTATGCTATACACCTCTGCTCTACGCCGTCGCTGTATTTCTTCATGTCCCGGAAAAATTCTTTATCGCCGCCTTCTCTCTTTGACCATCTCTCTCCTACCCTCGTTCGCTCCCCCCCCCCTCTCTCTCCTGGGTCAGGTACAGTGTAGATGTTGGTGTTTATCAATAATGAAGTGATGAGAGGAGGAGGAGGAGAGCACGCTGCTTTCGTTCTTACCAGGGGATGAATTATTTACCCTATGGAGAAGAGTGCCTCTCCACCCAGTGTGTGTATAATCATGCGTTTCTCTGACTGCCAGTCTAAAAGTGGTTTTGCTTTACAGAGCAGTTGTACACGAGGAAATATGTGTTGTATGAGGTGACCACACACACACCATTTTGACTACTTTGCAAGTCATTTTTATCTCTTATGCATGGTTTTCCCTTAGTTTGGCAGGTAATAAATGATTCAGCGTGTTGTCTTGAATCATGTTGTGAGTTGTAAGGTTCATCCTCCTGTTGCAAGGTGCGAGACGCAGCAGCGAAACGAGGAAAACCAGAACTGGAAGGGCCACTCAAGCATTCCTGGGTCCACGTGACTAAACACCACTTTCATTTCAGACCTGTTTGACCAGCAGGATTCGTTTGACCTCAAATAATGTTTGTATTATGTACATAGCTCAGGATGGAATACAGAGGATGTGTGTGAGAGAGAGAGGGAGGGAGAGGGTGAAGTCCATAGAGGGGCATGTGCCAGAGCTATTGTGTGTGTAATTTCATGTCAGGATCCATGCTGTAAAATGGTTCATGGATCCCATTGTGAATTCTCCAACAGTTTCCTTTTACTCTTGAACTCATGCATAGTGTATAAACTTAGTCTCGATGGCAAGATGAAGGTCATGGTCCAGTTGTGAGTGCGCTAAGTTTTGTCATTTGGAGCTGGAGTGTGCAGATATTTCAGAAAATTAAATGTTATTTATTTATTTTATTTTGCACCCTGCTGGGTCTTTCTTCATTAAGATGATACACTTAATTGAATTGGCAAATGCTTACTTTTTGCAAATGATATTCGCTGAAGTCCTAGGGCATGTTTTTTTTAATAAACAAGCAGCTAACTAGGAATATGCATTAGTATACAGATGTGTGTGTGTGTGTGTGTGTGTGTGTGTGTGTGTGTGTGTGTGTGTGTGTGTGTGTGTGTGTGTGTGTGTGTGTGTGTGTGTGTGTGTGTGTGTGTGTGTGTGTGTGTGTGTGTGTGTGTGTGTGTGTGTGTGTGTGTGTGTGTGTGTGTGTGTGTGTGTGTGGATGCACACACTTGCTAAACACACACACCTCCCGGTGCAGAGTCTTCCTCCAGCTGTTCATTTCTCCTTGGCACTTTGAAGCCTGTTCATGTGTGTGTGTGTGTGTGTGTGTCCCTCCTTCCAAACCCTGATTTCTCCTTCATTCCCCTTCTGTTACATTTCATGCATTTCTGCTTCCCTTCCTCATTTCTGCCTCTGTGTCTGATTTCCCGTTCTCTTTCCACACTCGAGTCGGTTATCAAATGTTTCATCATGTCACTGTGAACAAAGTGAAATGTAGCACTCCCTCCTTCCATCTTTTTTTTTTTGTCTCGGCTCCTGTTGCATCACAGAAGTTGGTTTTACCTCTTGTTTCCTGCATGCAACCTCGCTGTAACACCAAACCCCCTCTTACAGCTGCTGGTCTTTTTTATGTTTTCATATTGATTTAACATCTATAGCAATTTGACTGTTTATTTCATACGATAGCTTTGAAGTATATTGAAGTGTGTGTGTGTGTGTTTGCTTTTAATTATTCATTCTTTTTACCTCAAACAAATGTGCTTTAGACTCAAAATTTTGCCACTAATGCGACATGCACACACAAAAAGATTATATTGGGATGTCATCTGAGAAGTTCATAATGTACATTGGCTATTTCTAAATCGAGCTTCCCCTTGTGCTATCGATTGGCCCTTTACAGCGCCAGTAGAAGGGTCAATGAGAAGACGAGACACGTCTCAAGTCTTCATTTCCTCGTTTTATTCTTGGCTTGTCAAACCGCCTCGCCTGTCAAAGCTAAGCTGCATTCGGTCTATGCTCCCTGCATACCAAAGTATCCACAAATAAACGTGTGTGTGCATGCATGGAGTATGCACGTTCATCTCTGTGTAATGTGTGTGAGTGTGGACGCGGAAGTCATAGGAACCGCTGATGTCTGATAGCAGCAGCCGCAGCAGACGGCAGGTTCAGGTTGATGCTGTTCCAGGCTCCAGCTGATAACGGCTATTCGAACCGACGAGCAGCAGTTTGGACATGACGTGTAGCTCCAGCAGTGTCACTGCTTTTCGGCTTGGACACGGCCGTGGCAACATCACAAGAGAAATCTGCTACAAGTGCAGCTCCACTGGCAGGTCATTCCAACTAGAATGTCAGCTTTAATGCATTTTCGATTGGCTCTGCTTATGAGTTTTCAAAGCTCAGATGGACTTCGAAGAAGACAGTCTAATCTTGAATTACACCCGCATCAGTCAAAAATACCAAAATAATAGTGTTTCAAGAAATAAAAGGACTCATTTTGAGTATTCTGTTTGGCGGAGGAGTAGTTGAATTTGAAGTTGCGGCTCATACGAGACAAAAACTTCAGCGCAGACTTCACACTTTCAGCTTTATTTACACTGTTAATAATTACTGACTGAATACATTGTCGGAATTGTTGACCTTAGAAAAATATTTATAGCTTGGAAAAATCTGCCTGACAGACTCCTATAAAACAGTTTTGAGACAAATGCTCTTTACGTTGCCACAAAGCTGGATGTCAGATCTATAATCTTGGCTACTGTTTAATTTTGGCTCAATTTGCCGCAATAAAAAAAAGAAAACATCACACAAAAATGTATCTCTGTCACAATACTTACAAGCTGCACAGTGCAAAACTATAACCTCAGTAATAATCGTGGAATTGAATCTCTGTTTCCGTGCCAGTGTCTTGAAAGAAAAAAAAGAACAAAATTGCACATTGGGAGTTTCACAAAGCTGGTATTTGGCAGAGCTTCCACTCAAAAACCACTTGTATTCAAGGCCAGTACAAAAACACAGACGCTGTCGTACTGAGAATATATAACCCAGACCCTTTTGCAGTAAAAAAAAAAAAAAAAGCGACGCAATTGAATTCATCATCCTTTACAATTTTTTGTTTCAGCACTTTGGTCCTTGTTTGGAGGCAGTTCAAGGATGTTTTGAGCCCCCAATGTCTGCTGGTTACTGTTAAATGCTGTGGTGAATATGTAATAACATTGACGCTCGACATGCATTCATTATGAGTGAGACTGGCATCTTGCAAAACAGAGCACGTTAACTTTGTTAAGGAGGATTGGAAATCATTCTAATTTTGCCTGTTAAAAAAAAAAGCTTTGAAGAAGAACTATCAGTGAAATACAGAGAGAGAGAGAGAGAGAGAGAGAGAGAGAGAGAGAGAGAACCGGCAGAGATGGATCCCATCAGGACAGAAAACTGACGCTCCACCCTGCACTCTATATCGCCTGTATAAAAGCTATTATTCTTCAGGAGTGGAGAGGTTGGGCACAACAATAACAACATTGAGGAAATAAAGGAAATGGAGAAATTCACACAGACCTGGAAGAATAATGAAAGTCAAGACTACTTACTGAGTTAGAAAGGCCAAAGGAAGACACACACACACACACACACACACACACACACACACACACACACACACACACACACACACACACACACACACACACACACACACACACACACACACACACACACACACACACACACACACACACACACACACACACACACACACTGAAGCAATCTTCAGGAATGCAGAGAATGGGGAAGCTTCATTGTAGCCCACCTGACAGTGCATCGCCACTAGCTTGATGAAACGGCAGAGTCACCGAGCTCTGAACACCATTAGATATTTTAGTTGATGGCCTGCGCTCCTTGTCCCCCTGACGTTGTGCTTTTCTCCACTGTAGTGGGGATCAGGCAGAGGACATGAATGCCATTAGGCGTTGGAGTCAGCCAGCCAGGCAGCGAGTCAGGCGGACACAGCCTGATAAGCGACTGTTCGTTTTATAAGCCACGGCTGGCTCAAATGGGCTGCAGACAAAATTAGGATTTCGTTTTTTTTTTTTTTTTCTTTCTTTCTTCTTCCCTTTTTTTAACTTGCTCTCTTGATTCCTCCGGCTCATTCACGCCTTTTCCTTTTTCTGCTGTCTATTCACAGCCTCTGTGTTTCTCACAAGGTCAGGTGTGGAGTCCCCTCTGCCTCTCGCTTTCCCTTTGCCCACTCTTCTCCCCTCATCTGCCTCTCCTCGCTCTGTTTCTCTCTACCTGTGCCACCCCACCACCTCTCCGTTTTTAGATGCTCCCACTGCATTTTCCCCCACCTTTCCCATCCTCGTCCTTTCTTGCTTCTCTCATCCCTGTCTTTTAAATGTCTCTCTCTCTTTTGTCCCTCAGCTGTCTCATATTAACCTTGTTTATAGCTCGCACTGTCTCCCCTTCAGGATCCTCCTCCTCTCTTCTCATCTCTCACCACGTTCCCTTTTCGCTTCCTCTTTCATTCTCTATTCCTGGCACCACGTTCCCTTTGCACCCTTTCATCCCCACTTTCTTTGCAATCCCCCACCCTCCCATCCTCCATCACTTTGGCATTCCCAGGATGTCTCTCGTCTCTTCATTTCATCCCTCCATCCTTCTGGCGTACTTCCTCCCAATTCATTTCCCTCTTCACAAACGAATGGTGGGAAATATGGAAATGTCACCGTGACCAGTCGGGGGATCAGAGAGAACTGGAGTAATATGGCAGGGCTGTCACAGCACCATCAGTGTAATATTAGAGCCTACGTGACGACCATGTGGGCGTTAAAGACATGATGATGGGTGACAGTGCTCAGGATGCTGAACACTTAAAAGAGGGCAGCTTGCGTGTGTGCATGTCTTTGTTTGCTCATGTGCATTTGGTTTGGTGTGTGTGTCACCTGGAGGCAGCAGGGCTACTGTAAAGTAGAGCAGCGTTGACACAAGGCTTCTGTTCTCACTGTCCTCCCCTCCAACCCCGCCCCCACCCTTCCCTTCTGCTGCTTTCCCCTCTCAAGTACCCTTGAACTGTCTTTTATTCTTTAGTTTAACCCTGCTTCACTCTGCCACCAATTTTTGGTTTATTATGACCAGTGCTTTTCCAAATTTTTTGTTTTTTTTTAACCAACAATTACTTTTCACAAATGTCGCCCTGGCTCCTCATATCCAAAGGTGCCTCATGTGCACACATGCACAATCTGACTTTTCCCCTCACTCCGTCTGCTCTTCTAATGAGCAAGAGTCTGGGTCTTCAGGGCCAGGGTTTGGGCACGATCGTAGAGTATGAGGCTTTGCAAGTATTTGTATGTCTTGTGTGTAATATTCATTTCCCTGGAGCGGTAGAGAGTCTCATAAGGCCAGTCGGCTCCTCATTGCAGCTCTGGCTTCAGTTGACCCATGCTGGCTTCCGTCTTATTGCCTCTGAATGACAGACAACAGGCCCAGCGCGGCTCTGCCCCCTCGCATTGTTGTGTGAACACTGCAAATGGGCACACGTGCATAGATTTTCTGACTGAATTTGCTTATGTGCTCATACAAGAAATATGAGGCGTAGTTACTCATCGTCGGTGCCACACAGTATAATTGCTTCCGACAAGCCAAGCGGACTTGTTTCCACATGCCACAATCAAGACCAGTAATCAGGGGTTTCAATAACCTTTCATCCCCTTTTCTCTTTTTCTGTTGCATCTTTTTTGTAACCGGAGAACTGGCCTTATTCCCAAAGCTAATCTGTAGTTTGTCAGACGAGTTTAAGTAGATTGACAAAAGGTTGTGGCTTGATCGTCATTAAATACTCCAGACATTTGAAAGATTACAGGCCAGGAGCTCTACAATAAACCTGCCATGAAATGTGTGTGTGTGTGCGCACATGCTTGTGGTGTGTTGACTTGCACAGATATGCTAGTGCATCTATGACAGGGGGGGTGGAAACAAAAACCCAGCAAGTTGTTCTTCTTCTTTCCAGCCCAATAAGACTGCGTGCTTCTCCCACAGGCTGGTTAGTGGTTGTCCAGAGGTTTCTCTGTGGCTGCAAGGGGGTTGTTTTGAGGCTGTAAATTGGGCTGGCCCTGGGAGAGGTGGTGTTATTCTAGGAAAGGCTTATTTTCTTCCATGCTCCTGCTCAGTGTTTCACTCATTCTTCACTCTTCTCTTCCTCCGTATTGATATCTTGGATGTCCCGCGAGAAGAGCAGGTGTGTTTATTGCTCGTCAAAAGAGAAAGACAGCGCTGCCCTTTCCTCTCATCTCTTACCATATGGGTTTCGCGCGTGGGTGTTTTCAACAGTTCTACAACAGTTCTGGCTTGGCACAAACCAGTTGAACTAGTTTTGTAAGTAATTGTTTGTCTTTAGGGAAACTAGTGTTTCATTGGCGCTGTTAAATGTGTATGTAGCTTGTCAGCAAACGCATTGTGAACGCTCCCACGCACACTCGTACACACACACACACGCCTCGCCCTGGTTGCAGACATTTGAAGTTGTGTATCCGCAGGTAATCCACCCTTACTTAAAACAGGTGCCATCTTGCTGACATACACTAATGCGCGCTTACTCATACAAGTAATTACATTTTCACAGAGACCTGGATTACAGACACACAGAGACACGCGCGCAGCCACACACGGACAGATTGTCGTTTTTAAGGCTCCCTCGCTTCGATCTGGTTCTTGCACACCCACTGACACAACACACTGAGAAAAGCATATTTATTTTGACTCTTCGCTGTAACGCAGGAATGTGTCGGCACAGCAAATGGCAGGCTATAGAAAAGCAAAACCCGTCCACATGATTTATGACCTATGTGCAAAAGAAGACCGGCTTTCCTATGTTGCTGCACACATCCCCCCCTTTTTTTTTCTTCTTCTTCTTCTTTCAGGCACTTTGTCCAGTTCAGGCACAGTCATGGAGTGCTACCAGACTCTTGGCCTACTTACCTGGGTTCACTAATGCTGTCCTCTGTTGTACCAGACACTTCCATACTTTCCTCATTTATCATCACAATGCTTTGTACCAGCGTGATTCCTCTGTGCCACCCGCTTCTTTTATTCCACCTGTGGTGTGGAGGTGAATAAAGAAAGAAAGAAAAAAACAAGATTAATGTTTTTCCTTTCTTTTTTGTCTTTGTTTCATTCAGGAGCATCTGGTCAGCGGGTGAAGGCAGAGCCAGAGGTGTTGTCGTATCCTGGCCAGAAAGTCAACCTACGCTGTGCCTTCACTGATGCTACTGGGATACAGCTCACAATGGTCAGACACACGCACGCACGCACGCACGCACGCACGCACGCATACGCACAGCCCTGATACAACAGTTTTTCTCCCGAGTTTAGTATTTGATTATGTTTTTATCCCACAACTCTCATATCAACTCTAAATGGGTTTTGTGATCTGAAATTCCAATGAAAACGTCAGATTCATCTGGAAACTGCAGCTCACAGTGCTGAGTCGGCACAATACAATTTGTTGAAATTGCAGGTGGTGACTATTTGCTTTCACAATTGAAGTAAGCAGACGTTGGCCATTAACTGAATGCACTATTTGGTATTTGACTCGATGTATGGCAATTTTGCTCTTAAAATGAACCATACCTGCTGACCCAAATGTGCAAACCTGTGAAACTTAAGTTAAGACAAATGTATGTGAACAATTCACTGCAATAAAAAATAACCATAAAATACTGAAACTGGTCCATGTGCCTTGTTTATTTGGCACATTAAACCTTAATCTAACTAACCATGGCCCACAGAAATAATCCTGAGGCGAGCAATAGGTTTTTTTTTTTTTTTATCACATTCAGGCTTAATGTTTTATTACTCCAAACAAACAATACTAAGCTTCATTTTGCTTTAGGGGATTGAATATGGTAATGGGTGCACTTCTTAGTTGCATTTCAATGAAGTAGGAAGTGCACAACTCTGCTTGATTCCACTAAGAACAGCTGAGAGAGCGCTGCTTCTGTAAAACTGGGATCCATATTCATACCTGCTCCACTTGCTTGATTATGATGCTGTGTATGCTACCCTGCGGCGTTTACATTAAAATGTGGATGCCTCAAAAATGCTCTCTCCTGTCACTAATCAACACCGTGATAAATGAGGCATGTAGTTTTTTCCCCCCCGTCAACGTGTGCGTCATTACCACTGACCCTTCGCATGTTTCAACGCAGGTCACGTGGATTTACGAGCCAACGGACGGTGAGAGGATGAACATCGCCGTGTTTCATCCAAACTATGAGCCCAACTACCCCGATTCGCCTGTAAAAGGCCGAGTCAGCTTCACAACCAATCCTCCGAACCTGAAAAGCCCCTCCATCCAGATAACTGATGTTCGGATGACCGACGAAGGGAAGTACATCTGCGAGTACGCTACCTACCCGAGAGGAAACGAGCAGGGGATCACCATCCTCGTCATGCTGGGTATGTCTTCAAAGAATCTAAAAAAAAAAATCGAATACAGTTAAAACTGCTAACTAATTGATATTATAAAATCTTGAAATGCAGCTTTAGTGTGTTCATAATGATATATGACATATGAAATGCATAACCTTAAAGGGTTACATGTTTTGATAAGCATGAAAACGGGGAGTCCTTCTGTGTGGTTTTGTCATTCTTTTCTTCAATCAACCGAACAACCAAGAAGTTTTTCTGTAAATGGGAGAGCCACAGATATTTAACGCATGGTCGGTCAGAATTAGACTGTTTTGGAGAGACTTTTCCAATATCAAGCTTTCAGTTTCACTTCTTCAACAGGAGGTGGAAATCCCAGAAAACCTAAAGTTTGTCTATCCTTCCAACTTCTGCATTACTTTGTCAAATCTATGATGGCAGACCGGCACCAGCTGGTTGGAGGTGAAAATGGAATAAACCCTGGACCTGTGGCCAGTCTGTCACACCGAGGACACAGAGACAAGTCTGTCACAGTTATGCAGTTCGTCACTGATAAACCTGAAATGCATGTCTCTGGAGTGTGGTGGGAAAACCACAGACAAGCCATACGCGCACCAGGAGAACATGCAAACTCCAAACACACTCGAACTGGTATATTCTTGCTGCGAGGCTCTAAAATAGCACACGTGTCATTTTTAAATCTCGTCGGTATTGCACATTGCTGTGCACACCAAATGAACGGGGAAGTCTGTGCCGAGAGTGCTTAATTTCTTGTACTGACAGATTTTAATATCACATGCTTGTTTCCTTTGTGATCCCTTAGAAGCGGATGTCTGGATAGTTTGGCAACGATATTGCTTGAGTAAATCACTCCAACCTGTGGATACAGAATATTGTAATTACAACAACTACAATTTGTGGTTAGCTAATGATTTTTTAATATTCATTTTCTGGCACCACAGCATTAAAAAAAAAAGTGTTTTATTTTTTTGTTAGTATTACACATCAGCAAGATCAGCTCTGCTCTGGTGGACAGGGGTTCCCACAGCCTCCCTGAAAGCAAGCCTTTGACAAACAGGAGAAACACAGCAGCTTTGTTGTTGGGTATCATGCACCACGTTTCTGTCAAGGGTAACATCCAAACTCAATGCCACAATGTACTCCCTGGTTGAAACCCACTGCAGGTGTCTGCCTCACAAGGACTCTCAAATTTGTCAACCCTTTATTTTTTTTAGGTAAATCATTCTTTTCTTAATGAGAATACTATTCAACAAGTGCCACTTTGAAAGCCCCAGCTGGCTCTTTGTCAGGTGCAGCGATATCACACTCACTAACTTTTTTTCTTTTCTTCTCCTATCACTCGATCACTATCTCAAGATTTGTTCACACTTGAAAGAATTTATTTAAATAAACTGAAAGGAGTAGAATTGGCCACTTGTTTTAAAAGCAGCCTTTATCATTGAAATTATCCTTTGTGGCCAAAAATCTGGTTCTGTATTTAATGTTTGCTTTTCCAGCACAGCTTCACTTGTTGATCGTCTGCCAAGGTGAACTGAATTGCTCCAGTAATGAATTCGCAATTTAATTTGTCACTCATCTATAGCGAGCATGATGTGCGTATTTATCTGGGTTATTATATATTCATAAATTCTTAAGGAAAAAAAAAATCTGCCTGTCTGTGTTTCCATCTGACTCGCTCCTCCCCCTCCCCCCCCCGAGGTAGTATGCAGGTTAAAAGCATCTACAGTCTGGCTTAATTGCTATTATAAGTGGTATTGTCAGATCAATTGTGTTCTTGTTAATGCGAGGCAACCATGAGCCTAACCTTGACCCGGTACCTGTGCCTCTTCCCTCTCTCTGAAGCATCATGCCGCCGTGCCTCCCCTCAGGCAGTGTATTGATCTGGCTGCTTGTCATGCCTCCTGTCGGCTCCTGTCCCCCCCTGCTCGCCTCTGATCCCACACTGGTATCAGAGAGGGCAGTAGGGGAGGTATGAGGAGCGGGGGGTGGAGGGGATGATTGAGATCATGTAGTGATTTGGAAATTGTGTATGGAAATGCACTGGGCCCGTCACGGAAATTGTTTATCAATTGTAGGTAATTGGGATAGAAGGAGAATAGATTAAAGAAATGGAGAGAGAGAGAGAGAGCGAAAGAAGATTTAGGGTTGGGTTGTGTTTCTGCTATTGCTTGTAATTGTTTATCAATGTCGAGAGAAAAAAGATTGAGTGTGCAGAGAGAGGAGGGGGTGAGCAGAAGGATGGAGGATGTTTGGAGATTGAGGTTTTGTAATGGTTTTAGAGTTTTTTTTTTTTTTGCCAGGATCGTGATTCAAATTGTTTGTCAATGATGGTGCACATTATCTTTTCCCTCAGCTGCCTTATTTCCATTTTATCTATCTGTTCATCCTTTAATCCTCTCTCTCCCACTCTCTGTCTTTGTGTCTCCGCCCTGCACCTTTCCATCGCTTTCATCCGTCCATCAGCAAAGCCCCAGAACTCGGCCTCCGTTGTGACGGTGGTGGCCGGCGCTAAGCCGGTGGTGGTGGCGCGCTGCGAGTCCGCCGACGGTCGCCCCCCCGCCAAACTAACATGGGTGACCACGGGCAGCGGAAATGCCACGTTTGTGGATAAGCCGGGGGCCGAGAACACGGTGACGGTGACCAGCGAGTACCGCATGGTTCCCACGGCGGCCGACAACGGGAAAGACATCAGCTGTGTGGTGACACACAGGACCCAAGTCAAAGACGAGGGCTTGCTGATGAAGCTTGCCATTCAATGTAAGAATCCGCACACTCGTGAACAGCCGTTACCTCTCCCACCAAATCCCTTGTCTGTTAATGGAGGCGTCAAACTGGCCCGCTGGGGTCCGGTCCAACTCCGAGTGTTGTATTGTCCATTGAGAGTGGGGACAGAGAACAACACTTGGGAAGTGTTCATACTAGTGCTGTTCGCTCTGCTTCAAGCTGACCAGTCCGCTTCATTTGTGCACCGTGGCGCAGATGAGCTTTCCCATTTAAAAAATAAATAAATAAAAAAAATAAAAAATGTGAGTCTTGGTTTCGCTCGCGAGTGCAGTTTGCTCATAGATTAAATACAAACCGACTATCTGGCAATGCAAACACCGGAAATGGACCAGAGAGAGTGACATTGAATTTAATGTAAAGAGAACAAAAGCAACAGCGCTGAGGAACACGGAAAAAAAAGTTAGTGAAAGGTCCCTTGAGCCGACGTGGAGTAATGACGCAGTAATGACAAATCACTTACTGACACGCGGTAAATGAAGAACAATATTGTTTTTAAATTGATTTATTGTTTGTTTGCAATATATCTTTTTAAGGGTCACGTGAACAGGACTCAATGAGCGAGATTTTTAGTCCTGGTCAATCAATTTGTTGAATCCTGTTCTGCTGTAGCAGCATGGGCTTGTTGCAAGGGTTTGATTGCATTTCAAAAATATTGTGGGAAAGTGAAACAACCAAATAAAGGTGTGGAAGTTTTTGGCATTCATTGCCCAATTGAAGAGTCCCCAACCTATTCCTGTACTATCCTAGTGCAAAAGCATGCGAAAACCCCAATTTTCTTACCTTGTTGACAGCAAAATTAGTGTGAAAATATGGTTAGTTTGTAAAAAGGCTGCTGAAACTGGCAGCTAACCAAGCATCATTTCTTTTTAGCGACGTTTGTCTGAAGAGAAACACAGTGAAAGATGGGATCTTAACACTTATTTTACTATTAGAAATTTAAGGCTGGCTTTATTAGGTTTTATAAAAGCAATTACTAAAATTTTTTTTTATAGATTTGTGCTTCTTTGTAATGGAACTAAGCTACCATATGAAGTTTTGTTATTTGAAAGTTACATTGCTCTTTTTGTTGGATGCTCCAGTTTCGTTAAAACCAAATTGGGTTGTATTGCATTACCGACGCAAGACCTCATTAATTAATTTCCCTCTCTGCTCTTTCCTCTCTCCTCTGCCATTCCACTGCTTTTCCCAAAGATCCCCCCCAGGTCACAATAATCGGATATGACAACAACTGGTATATTGGACGTACAAATGCAGTGCTCACCTGCCAGGCTACAGCAAACCCTGCTCCGTTCAGTGTCACCTGGAAGACGTGAGTTTTTCCTCTCCTCTCTTTGCTCTTGATCCGGTTTCTTGTTCTCCTTTTTTTCCCCTTTTCTTGCCCCTCATGCAAAAAAGATGCAATCCCCACCAAGCGGCAATCAGCGCTTTTATTATTGCTACTACAGGAGTGCGCTCTGATTATGGAGATAGCTGTATAATTTCTCATAATGGACTCTGTGACTTGAGATTTAACCCTTGAACACACTGTGACTCCTCCTGTTACTTTTTTGGTATTATCATCCATTAACATAGCTGTGTGGGGGAAAAAAGAAAAAAAAAAGCAACACCGAAAGTGTGTTGCTTTAAAATAGAAAAGATGAGATTTTGAGCCTGAATCCAACAGTTTTAATTTTCCTTCGTTCACTATTGTATTTTCTCGCCGGGTCTGAATGAAATGGCTCATGAGTGGGGTGGGGAAACCAATTGGTTTTGCACTGCTGATCAAGATTAGCAGATTTTCATGACAATGCACAATGCAGTACATCTCTGTGAATGTCCATTTCATTGTGCTCAAAGTCAAACAAGCCACTGGCCCATTTTTTTTTCCTTTTTTTTTTTTTTCCTTTCATTATTTTTGGCCTGCTTCATTTTCTTCTCGCTCACACCAATGTGCTTACGTCTCTGCAGCATGTCGGGCACGGAGATGCCAGAAACGGTGCAGCTTAAAGACAACGTGCTGAAGGTGCTGAAAGTAGACGACTCCGTGAACACCACTTTTGTCTGCGAGGTCGTGAACCGCATCGGGACCTCGAAGGATCAAGTTGCAGTCATAGTCAGAGGTGAGTTTTGACAAACCAGCAAGCAGCACAACACACACACACACACACACACACACACACACACACACACACACACACACACACACACACACACACACACACACACACACACACACACACACACACACACACACACACACACACACACACACACACACACACACACACACACACACACACACACACACACAAAGGTTCATCAAGGTCATTTGAAAGTGGTGGGTTTTAATCTGCTTTAAGTGCAGCATGTAAAGTGTTTGTTCGAAGATTCAATTAGTTACGGAAGTGTCCTTTTGTATACTTCCCTGTAATGTGATGAAGCAAGATTAGAGATGTTGCTGTCAAAATAAATCTACTTATACGCAGCCTTAAATAGATTCAAACAAATATTTAGTGCGATTTGCAGGAGCTGGAAATTTCCTAACATGCTCATAAAATGTATGTAGTAAATGCATCAATAAAGCCACGGATACTTCAGAAGTAAGATGAAAAACCCTCATGGGACTCACTTGGGTGTCAGTCGCCTTGTAAACTCTCTCCTGGCTTGTATATGAAAACATTTTTTTTATCCTCCCAACTGATGAACAGGAACCAAGTACACTTTCATCACACAAGCGAAAAATGTTCTGTGTTTTTGTGCTTCTATGGGGATACACTCCTCTCAGCCTCTCACATGAATACACACACACACACACACACACTGCTGAGGACTGTCTTGGGTGTCTAGTGTAGGGCAAGAGGGTTCAGCTGCTCTGTCCATGGTGTGTGTGTCTAAGAGGCTGACTGTGTATGTGCATGCTTTTTTGTGGGTTTTTTGTTATGTTGTTCTCCTTCAACTTGATAGCCCTCTTCCTCTGTGGACTTTTAAGAATAAATTTCACCTTTTTTTTGTTGTTTATTGGCATGCACACAATAATCTATATTCTCAAAGTGTCCATACCTCGGCAGTGCTCAAGGTCCGTCTGCGGCTTTGTGTGTCCAGTGGCCATTTCACAAAGCAATTTTTCCACAAGGTTTTTTTTAACAGTAGTTTTGCAGTGTCAGTCATCTCCACTGACAAGTTGGTCCCCTTTTACAAATATTTCAGACTGTGTTCACGACGTAAGGAGAATGAACTCTAGGGGCTACAACAGGTTTGCCTCACTCCCCACTGCCATCCTTCATGACAAGGGGGACTGAAGAGACTCAAATGAGCAATGTTTCAAAAGAAAGAAAGCTTAAACATTATGCTGGGATCACTAAAATGAGCTTTTTGCCCACAATAATGCTGCTGACATTGAACTTAAGTTGCTTCTAATGTTAACTTGGATACAGCTGAGATCAGGGTTCCACTCGTTGACTCTTGTGAAATCCGTGTATGCATCTGTTGCGGCGGGTGGCTTATTGTACCTCCTCGGGTTCCTGAGTGAAACCATCCAGAAGGGTCCTGCTCAAAATGAAAAACAGGCAGTAAAGTTTGTTCTCTACTTGTTTTTCGAGAGTTGAGCTGCACCCTTCACAGCGGGGCTCGTCCCTGCATTTCTCCTCATACAAAATGCATCCCACTCTCCAATCTTCTGCCTGCACTTAACCGGAAGTTATTTTCTGCTGACACAGGGGTAAACCGTGCCTATGATGGGGTTGAGGGAGTACATTTCTCTGATGGCCACCCAGCGTCTATTTTTTTTTTTCAGCCTCTTGCTCAGTCTCACTCTTTTTTTCTTTTCTTTTTTTACCGGTGTCTTTTGCTCTCATCCCCCATCTTTCCTTCAAGTCCCTTGGCTCCTGATGGTGCCACAGCATGCGTCACCACTCCTTTGAGGCCACTCTGTACTGCTGCATATACTAGTAATGTAACTGGATTCTTTAGCGCAAAGGATGTCACCATCTCCTTCTGTGTATTACATGCAAAAAGCAACAAAAAAAACAAAACAAAGAAAATGCGAAGATCTTGGAAATGGGGAGGAAGATAGAGGTTGCTGCTCTTACACTACAAAGTCAAGGAACATGCACCGGGATAAATCGGCGCCAGCATGCAATCCTCGCAGTCAGAGAAGAGCGGGAGAAGGCATGAGAGATGGCAGGAGAAAGCAATGCTGACAGCATTTAAAAACTCTCATGGGAATCTTGTGCCACAGCGTTCTATTGGCCTCCTCTATCTCTCAGCCTCGCGTGTGTTTCCGTCTGTCTCCAAGCCTCTCAGAGTGGATCAGTCACCCTGTGCTGCTTCAGCTCCTGGCTCCTTCTCTTCTCCCTCCACGATACCTTCCTCTCCCGCTCCGTCTTTTGTCCTATAGTTCCACTCCTTCTCCATCCTCCACCCTCCATCCCACTTTCTCCTATTTTTTACTTGTCCCCGTTCAGCTTTAATTTTTCTTTAGGGCTCCCGTTGGTCTCATCCCATGTTGAACTTCCCACAGCTTCCTTGTCCTGTCATCTGCCTCCTCCAGCTCGTCTTGTTCTCTCGCTGCCGACCACCTCCTTCCTCCATCCTACTCCTCTCTTACTCATTGGCAAGGGGAATGGAGGATAAAATATGAGCTAAATTTGCTGGCAGTTAGTGGATGACTAAGGCAACCAGCATGTGTCAGATCCAAACAGGTTTTGCAGTGAAAGCAGACAGACGGACAAAGGATGATGCTGTTGCTAAAGTAAACTCAAGGAGTATATGATAGTCGAGCAGTGCAAGAAAGATGCGGAATGACTCCAGATGGTGGTGTGATTCAGACCTGCAGAGGCTAATGTGACTGTGTGTAGACAAACAGGGATAAGAGGGGCCGACAGGCGTGAAATGGCCAGCACCTGCTACATCGCAGGTCCCCGAGTCTCCTTTTCCCCACAGCTGCATGACACACACACACACACACACACGCTCACACACACGCTCACACAGACACGTACTCCACGAGTGTGTATCTGTGTGCTGACTCGTGTCTCCTGCCTTCAGTCTTGTCCGGTGCACATGGAGGCAGAGAGGGATGGATGTCCTCTCCTCTCCTTGCCTCTCCTTCGCTCATCTTCGATCCTGCCTCTTAGTCGCACACAAACCTGTCCTGTCCTCCTCTCCTCTTTCTTTTGATTTATCCCCCCCCCCCCCGCTATCTGTTTCGCTGCTACAGTTTGCTTTTTTCATTGCATCTCTCATCCTCTCAGTTAGCATATGCTCTCGCCTCATCCTCCTTATCTCTCTCAGGTTGTCTTTCAGCTTCCGCATGTCTGTTGCTGATCTCCCCGCTCAGAGAAGAGACTCCTGCCCCCAGCATTCTCTCCCCTTCTCCCTCCCTCTCTCCCATGCCCATGCTATCTCCCTCTCTCTCTCCAAGTCAAACTCTTAAATACCAGTAGCTCTTCCTTAATCACAGCTTAGTAGTCTCCATCCGTCCATCCAACCCTCCATTCTGGGTTTGTCTCGGGGGGGGTTCTCATGTGGCTAACCCAGATTCCTCCTGTCTTCCGCCTTGTTTTCTTTCCTTGTCCTTTACAGCGGTGGCTCAGCTGAACCTCAAAAGTTAAATGCCCTGGACTCAGTGTCCCTCTTAAGTCCGAGGGGCTCTTCAGTTCAACGGGAAAGAGATTTCCTTTCGTTTTGGTGTGTTTGCTCCCATTTTCAGACTCATCTGAGGAGACAGTTCAAGGGCAAGGGGCTTGGCGATCTCCCTCTGCTGAGTTGGAGTGTGTGTGTGTGTGTGTTTGTGTGTCTGCCTGCATCTGTCTGTCTGTCACTGTGTGTCTCCGGCCATGCGAAAACAGCCAGAGAACAGGTCTGATGGAGCCAAGTCTCCCTGCAGCCTACGACTGGCCCCCTCGCCGCTCCTCATTAACACACACACACACACACACACACACACACACACACACACACACACACACACACACACACACACACACACACACACACACACACACACACACACACACACACACACACACACACACACACACACACACACACACACACACACACACACACACACACACACACACTGTTCAATAACTTAACATGTTGACAAAGAATAGGCTTCTGTTCAGCCACGCTCTGGGTCCCGCCCCGCCTGACGTCTGACCGCTGATGACCATAATGGTGTGGGGGAGTGTGTATGTGACCACGCATGTTTTTGGGAGGCTGCAGTGAATGTTACTTCCGCTCCATCTCGCTCATTACTTGCGGTCACTTGGAGCTTACAGTCCAGTTGGACGTGACTTCACAGGAAGCAAGCTGTGTTTTGGCTTCCACAGTATGCTGTGCATGTGGGGAGGGGGATTCTCACAGTAGCCATCCATGTTTGCTTTTCTGTTGTTTTTTTTTTTTTTTCCCCCCCTTCCATTATCCACACAGCATGCATATTGCAGTTTTTTTTTTGCTCATCCAGCAGCATGTGTTTGTAAGATGTCCTCTCTTCACCCACTTAAATAAATTCACTGGTGCATTTGTTAGGATGTCTGAGTCTGTAGTGGCCCTGTTCTTGGAGTCTGGGGTTGCTCCTTTACATCTCTCTTTTGAATCTTTTAAGTGTTGCCTCCAGAAGGGCAGAATAAAAGATGAATTATGATCCACAAAAGGATTTACAAGCGCAGACTTTGAGAGAGACACTTCAGAACTGACTTGAGCGACACATTAAAAGTAATTGGAAAAGTAGAATTTAAGGAAGAATTTGCATTTAAATTTCTTTGTAATTCCCTTTGATGTGAGGGCAGCATGTGGCGGCATCCAGCCTCAAGTTTGTGCAGAGATTGTTGGGACCGAGCATGTGGTGCAGCTCCAGAGAGTCTGAGGTGATAATGCATTTCTTGTGTTCCCTGTTACAAGTGGTCACGAGGGCCAGCACTCACTCTGGTGTGTGTGAACAGGAATGTTTAGCACGACTCTGGAGAGGATACGGGTGAAGAGAGCTGGTGTGCTTGGGGAGATGGGTGGAAGAAAATCAACGAAAGAAATAAAAAAAGATTTTTTATCCACATTATTAATTCTTTCCCTAGGCGTCTGTTGCAAGTGAAGCGCAGAGGAGAGCAGGAGGAAGTCGCATATGACAGAAATACAAACGTAAATTGGGGAGGTGACAAAGGAAATGGATTTAGAGGAGATGGAGAGAGTGCGTGCAGGGGACAGGTGGTGAAGCGGTGCCAGGAAAAAAGGAGAAAAAGATGGAGTGCAGCAAGAAGTGATAGTAGGGCAGGTGTAGACAGCAGAGGACTACCATTTTTCTCTTTTGACAAGAATCAGTGTTACACGGGTAATTCTGTCAGCTCTCTGTACACTTAACAAGAGCGGTCGGCTTCTGTTGGATTTCAAATTGGAGTGACAATAAGAATTGGTCTGATTTGCTGCGTTCAAATTTAGGCAGGGTTTTCAACAGCAGTGTCTCCTGGTTAATCCTCTGCAGCAGCTGCTGAAAGTGCACCGAGTGGAAAGGAAAGCCAGAGCAGCAGAGAGGATGTTCAGCTTAGCTAAGGGTTCTTGATCACTTTTAACTGGGGACTCAAATTAAAAATGTATTTACTCACCACAAATTAGTTTTTTCTTCCGTTGCTCATGCACTCAAACCTGCGGGGAGCTGCAGTGCTGTTGAGTGATGGATAATAAACCTACTTGATTCCATAACACGATGTTTTTACAACAATGAGCTTTGTTGAAAGAGTAACATGAAATTTGATTTATTATTTCTGAGTCATCCATGTCCTCACTACTAAAAGTAGGCTTACAGTTTAAAGCTTTGAAAAGAGCATGTTGTTCAAGTAACAGTTTGTGGAATAAAGTCTAAGCTGTTCCTCTGATGTGCTCGTCCTCCCTGTTTAAGTTATTGCCCTCGCTATGTTGTCTTCATTGTTTTGTTTTTTCCTAACGCTCACATTTTGTGGGACATTTTTTATTCAAAGTGCTCCGCTGTGCAGTGAATTTAAACAGCATTAAGTCTCGCAATGTTACTTTCTGCCTACTGAGTTACAGATGATGACCACGGGGGAAAAACAGTCACAGGTTCTGTTTGTCTGGAGTCGTCGGCGTCCCCAAAAGCACTTAGAGCCCTGAGCTCATGACCCTGAAAAGCCTGTACAAAGCGGCAACATTCTGCTTGTGTTTCTTGTGGCTTTATTCAGTATCTGAACTAGGCTGAGTGTGTGTAGGACACCAAGAGGTAAAAGCTGGCATTAAGTGTTGCCGTCTTCGTCTGGTTCATACATATTTAATGTGATTTTTGATCATAGTTTTGTTGATTTAAATCATAGTTGGGCACTTTTCTGTATAGCTCCAAACTAACTTGATACATTTTAAGGGGGTCATCTTGAAAAATGGAAGAAAATACAGTTCACATTTTTTTTTTTTCTCAAAAAAGGCTTGAAATGTTTTGTTGTTGGTCCTAAGCTTTCGGAATGTCATTGCCGTCATCCATATAAGCATTCACGGCAGTGTTAACTAGCCTTCTTCTTGCCTGTAAAAGTGCCTTTATGACTTGAACTTTAGGCACCTGCTTTAAATTTCAGCAGTTAATATCACTGGAGAAAGATGTCATGGGAGTAGGAAGTGAGAGTTCAGAAAAAAAGTGCGATATAACTGTCAAGTCACATGGGAACGCTTCACAACCCTGATTTAGACACCTCCATTCTCCCCTGGAGTTTTTAATGCGCACAGACACACCAACCGTAAATTCTGTGTATTCAAAAGAAAAGCCCCAGTTTTACTTGAACTCTTTCGTTGTCAGTTTGCTCTCTTAACAATGCCTCTGTCTAATTTAAAATTAACCTTAATTGTTTCCTTTCATGTGTATGCATGAGCAGCAAGACCATTGTTCTTAACGGTGTGAAAATGGATCCACATATAGCACCGACGTGCATTCAAACAGTGCCTGTGGTTTGCAGAAACTGGAGAAGGGTGCCAGTTTGTCCTCCTGCTCCTTGCTCATGGCTTCCAGGAAGACTTGTCACTTTGCTGTGTCACTTTGTCACTCACTCAATCCGCCGCCACCACCACCTCCTCCACCACCTCCTCCTCCTCCTCCTCCTCTAATTTCCTCCCTCCATTCATCATTATTCAACTCCTCCGCATGGCCTCCACCTGTTCTGCCCTGGACGTGCATGCTATTCCCTGCTCCGGTCAGAAAGTGTGTGTGTGTGTGTGTGTGTGTGTGTGTGTGTGTGTGTGTGTGTGTGTGTGTGTGTGTGTGTGTGTGTGTGTGTGTGTGTGTGTGTGTGTGTGTGTGTGTGTGTGTGTGTGTGTGTGTGTGTGTGTGTGTGTGTGTGTGTGTGTGTGTGTGTGTGTGTGTGTGTGTGTGTGGTCTGCACGTTTTATTCCCCTTGCCTCACCTTGTGATTTGTGGCACAACTTGGACAGATCCTGGCTATTGGAGGGCAGCAGAATGTGGCATGGGAGACGGTGTTGTGACGTGTCAGTGGGAATGGGAACGGGAGCAGCTCTGAGGGAGAGGAGGAAATGTCACTAAGCCAGGAAGCTACACACACACACACACACACACACACACACACACACACACACACACACACACACACACACACACACACACACACACACACACACACACACACACACACACACACACACACACACACACTTGACTGTACTGACACCTCAGCACTCCTCCTCACTTGACTGAATACAATTCAGGCCAGCAGCGCTGACATCATCCAACCCCGACTTTATTTCTGTTTTCCCTTTCTCTCTTTCCCTGCTTTTTTATGCTCTTATCTATTTTCTGTCTCCCTCTCAATTGTGCTCCCCCCTTTTTCTCAATCGTTTTCTTCCTTTTTCTCCCTGCCTCTCCTCCCCCCCCCTACAGAGCCCCCACAGAACCCATCCAATGCTGGCAAGGTGGCGGGAGCTGTGATTGGCTCCCTGCTGGCCCTTCTCTTGGTCGCCGCTCTCATCGCAGTGCTTGTCACCCGTAGCCGCAGGCAGCAGCAGGGTTACCGCGCCAATGGCGGCAGCGACATGAAGACGCGCATATTTGGAGGAGGAAAGAAGGCCAGCAAGAACGGCACAGGTGGAGGCGCGGGAAGCGGCGGCGTCATCGGCGCAGGGAACAACAACGGCCCCATCTATGTTTACAACGAGAGCTCATCCCACCCAAGCCTCGGAGAGAAAAACAACCACCATCAGCCGCTCACTGTGGGGGGCCGGCCTGAAGTGGTCGCCACTACACCCACCGCCCAAGATATCCTGCTAAGCAACGACTTGGATGACGCAGAGATGAGGAAGTTTGATGAGCTGGAGGAGGAGGAGAGGTATGACCACTTCGGTGGAGGAGGTCCAATCCTTCAGCTTCGCCCGCCACATGACCAAAGTGGCATCATTGGGGATTATATGGATGATGACATGGAGTCCCAGAAGGATGGCTCTGTCATCTCACGGACTGCAGTTTACGTATAGACGTGGAGGAGGAAGAGGCGGAGGCAGTGGAGGAGGACGAGGAGGTGGAGGTGGAGGAGGAGGAGGAGGAGGAGGAAAAAAAAAAAAAAAGAGAATGATGAGGGGTCAATGGAAAATTCCTCCCGAGTATATTCTGGCTCTACGGTGGTGTCCCTGTCTGTTAGAGAAAAGAGAATAATACAATAAAACCACTTTTATTTTTTGAAATTGATTTTAAATCTCGCCTATTATTAATCACAGTTCAGCCCCAGATCGGACTGAATGAAAGGGCGGCTTTCTGGTAGGGTTTTGTAAAAGGAGTGTTGTCATTATCTGGTCCCTGCGAACTGAGAATCGAACAGAAAAGAACAACCTGCCTCCCATCGCTTCTGCTCACACTCTCACTTTCACTGGGACCTTGACTCTTGACAGACGGACTAAAAGAGAAATTATCTAGTGTGGGAGTAAAATAATGGAATCATGATCCTCGCTTGGCTATTGAGGAGGCCGCTCACTTGCATATTCACTCTTATCGTCTCTGAAACAGTAGAAGTGGCAGAGGTCGTCAAACAGTTGCCTGCAATTCTCTGCTGTCTTTTGGGAAACCTTTCGTTTTGTTAATGTGTAGTGCTGTGACATCTGATTATATTGACGTGTCCAGAGGAAATGATTTACAAACGTAACCGTCAGGTGATGTGGAGACTGGCAGACAATGTATTTGCTCATGTCCGCTGGCCAGGTCGTCTTTCCGCTCTGTCAACTTCACTCTCAAACTTAAAAGAACGTCTCTGCAAACTGCGGGTAGACTTGAGGTGAGCAAAACTCCGAGAGCAAGAGGTCGTTTATGTGTTGCACAAATACAAACGCAGCCGAATTAAACAAAGAAAGTTTGCCGGGTGCTGGAACCAAGTTCTTAACAAGGTATTCACATGCAAACTTCTGAACAGTGCCTGGAGGTAAGACACAGTAAACAAGAGATGGGGAGGGGGGGGCTGAGGTGCAGCCGATCTGACAGGGTCAAGGGACAGCGAGGGAGATGCAGGAGGGAGAAAGATGGGAGAGAAGTACGTCTCTTCTTCTCTCTTCTTCCTCATCCTCGTCTCTTCAGAACGCTCCTGACAAGAGGAGCTTGATTGGTAATGAGCCGTGAAGTCGCTCGCTTAGCCGGGACCAACAGATTGCCACCACTTATCGTTTATGACGTGGCAATTCCTCTCTTTCCCCCACCTCTATCTCTCTATCGCCCCTCTGTCTCACCCTCTCTTCCTCTATTCATCCCTCTCTCCAGTGTTTATGATTTATCCAGGCCAGTGCCGAGGTCAGGGCTACCAAGAGCAGGGGAGTATTTTACTGCTCCTGATGTGTCAAACGGCCCACTTACTCTCCTCCAGACTGGCCTGCTCTGACATGCCAGGACTGTCTAATCCACCTGGACTGGCCATACTCACTCCACTGCGCCGACACCCGCCGCCTCCTCCCATGCTGTTGTAGATGGTCGAATGTAACAGAAGGCCCACTTTCAAAGTACGAGGGTTTTAGGTGAGACAGATCTTCAGTGAGAACATCTAATATTTCTTCCCATTAGTGGATGTGGTTAAATGTAGTGAATTGATCGGGAGACATAAAAGGTACAGCGACGCTATGGGAGTCATATTGACTAACAGGCAACATGCATTGAAATGGCAGTTTTATGATGCAGGTTCAGGGATGATTGTCTCCTGACTGTTAATTTATCCTTTTAACGAGCCACCGGAGGCCTGCTCGGGCAAATATTGCTCCATGGCTACTGTATGCTGCTGTCTTGGAGGCTCTGTGTGTACATGAGGATGCGTCACTGTCTCTGCGTAGCCACTGGGTGACTGTGATGGACAATCGCTGAGCGAAGCCCACGTGGAAGCTCCTCTAATCATGATTTTCCTGGCCTTCTAATCAGCTCCCCTGTGACCCACCGGGAATCCGTTCAGCACAGTCTGGATGACTGTGCTGACCTCTCTTAAGGGCCACCTGAGATCTGGGTTGGCTTTTGCCGCAGGTCATGAGGTCAAGCGAAGACTGATCCAATGTCAAGGGCAGAGATGACTGTTCTTGCCGGTTTCTTTTCCCAGCTGTTTTTAACCTTGAACTACAGACGTGAGAGAAACACTTGGATAGTATCTGTGTAGGGCAAAACGGCTCTTGTGATGGCTGTGAACCTTCAGAGAGGCGAAGAGAGAACAGGAGGCAGACCACAAAAAAAAAAAGAAAAAAGAGAGACGGTGTTTCGCATTTGAGCGCCGCCTGGCATATTGTAAGCCAGTGTGTTCAATAGGATTATCGTCTAATGGCCTTAGCTTATACATAAATGCAACTCCTGTCAACCTGGGGTACAGTAAATTTACTGAACACAGCTGATTTGTCACAACCACTCAATATAAAAAATGTATTACTTATTTTTGCACTTGTGTGTGTATGTGCGTGCGTGCGTGCGTGCGTGCGTGCGTGCGTGCGTGTGTGTGTGTGTGTGTGTGTGTGTGTGTGTGTGTGTGTGTGTGTGTGTGTGTCCAAGCAATGGAGCATAGTACTGGGGTGACGAAAGAAAAACTGATAAGGGACTAAACTGTTGTATGTACATTTTGGTGCAGTATCTGTGTACTATATATGTAAGCATCTTTATTTTTCTTGTGAAAATGTGGATATTTATGAAAATGTAAATATCAGATTGATGGAGCCAGTGTTGTGGAAGTACAGAGAAAGGCATTCTGCGTTGGCTAAAGTTTAATGTCTTTGAGGGCTTTCAGAATGTAATTTTTAACCTTACGAGTACCTCGGTACTTTAGGTGTTATGACATGCTAAACTGGCCGAGCTTAAATTTACCAAAAGCCGAAGAATCAGTTTGACTTGGGAGAAATGATACAGGCTTAATTGTTTTTTTTGTTTTTTTTTGTCGTTTTATTTTTTAGCTTAACTCACATATTCATCTAATAAGCACATGTTTCATTGAGGAATATTGGCATCTCCTTCTCCTTGACAGACACCTTGCACAATGCGACAATTCACTCACTATTTATAATTTATCAGCAAGACCATAACCACACAAGTCTGCTCTGCATCTCGCGTATGTGTGTGCAGGCTTTCCGACATGTCTGTGCCCAGTGGGGCTGTAACCCCTGCAGTCACCCCTTGGTCACCAAGACACAATGTCTCAGCTGAAGATGTCGGTGTGCCATTTTGAAAACGCGCTTGCTTGCCCCACGTACTGTATATATACAGTACATGCGCGTGCAGAAAGCAGAGATGCATTCGCCCACACACAAACACCCTTCAGTCACTCTCTCATTATGCTCCCTCCCACAGCCAAACTGTGCAGAAGACGCCTCACACCTGACAACTCTGCCGTCTCCTGACATAAGCCCACACAAATGTGCTGGCATAGCTGCACACAAAAGTACGCGGGCCCCATACACAGCCACACACACACACACGCGAAAAAAGAATCGCTTCTTCTCTCTCCTCTTCTTGCTCAGTGGCTCTGTCAGGACTTCTCCTGTGTCCTGTTAGTGTGGAAAGAGCATGAAGTGTCCCCCCTTGCTCCACTGCTTTCAACCCCCCCCCCCAAAATAGTGCAGGCCTTTTCCCCGAGTCAGTGACCATGTATAACGGAGACAACCGCATTTTCAGGGACTCGCACCCTTCACCTGGTGTCAGCACAGCGGGCCCTGTAGGAAACGGTTTGTCCATTCCGCTTTTGTTCTATGTGTGCTGGAAAATATAGCTTTCCTACAAAAGCCACCGTGCTGACCTCCTCCCCCTCCGCAGATGTCTTGAATGCTTTTAGAGGAGGCACAACTTCTTACTCGTCTCCAAAATCTTGTTTGGACTTCTCCTAATTCAGCCACCTCTGCTGCCACAACCACCTCCACAGACACACACACACACACACACACACACACACACAGACAAACACAAACACGTGCGCGGCACTGCCACACGCCTCAGCACCCAAGTCCAGCTTGTCAGACAAAATGCTTTTACAGAAACCTGCCATCTCGGCTCTGGGTCCAGCACAAGGTTAAATATTCTGTATTTTTCTTTTCCGGAAAGCCGCGGACTGTTTATCTCTTTGGCTTCAGACATCTGATGAGTAATCAAAGCCTTAACATCTCCCATCTCACTCGCATAAAGAAAAAGATAGAAGCCTCCCCTGTGTACATAGTATAAATATATAAATATGTAGCAGAGAAAAAGAATTACTAATTTATGGTGTCACGTTTGTGTATTACTCAGTGACAGCAAGCATGAAGGATTTATTTTCTGCTATTACAGTTTCTCCTCTTTTCTGTTATTTTGCAGTGCTTTATAATTTATGTTTTCTGAGTGCTTTATTCTCGACTGCTGCGCTGTGATTGCTGCCAAAACTGGCAAAATGTGCTTCTTCTATAGACCTGAACTATATACACACATGACAAAACCGTTTTATTCCAAAATGTGCTTTTTATTATTGACTGCTCTGTGTAAAAGTTTTTAGTTTTTTTTTCTTTACTGTATTTTTTTTTTATTTTCTTTTTTGTTGTTGTTGTTTTTTTGGTAAAGGAAAAAAATTCAAATCAGAATTGTTGTCACCATTTTGTCATGTCTTTATATTTTTTCGTATTTCGTTGCTATTAAAGATTTCTTGATTTTTGAAATATTCTGGTGTTGCCGTGTGTTTCTCCCTTTTCCTTCCCTCTGTCTCTTTAACACTTGAGGAGAGCTGGCTGACTGAGGAGCCAGATTGTATAGAAGCGCCGGTCATTGATTCTCACTGATTAGATTTATAGATTAATTGATCAGGATATGAAGTGGCCTCTCCGTCTCGTGTCACCAACGCTTCAAACTCGAAACACGCTTTCTGTGTGTGTGTGTGTGTGTGTGTGCACGCGCGCCCCCTTTCTCTCTCCCCCCCCCACTCTCATTTCCTGGTCTCGCTGTTTGTGTCATTTGGGTTTTGATAAATCTGTGTGCGTGTCAACAGAGGTGTGATAACAGCTTTATGGGAAACTGAGCACCAGAATAGGAGAAGCCATTTTGTCTCGTATACTCGAGCTCCACCTCATCACCGTCTCTCTGTGTTGCATACATGTGCTGGTTTGCTGAAGTCAACATGCTACCTTGGTAACAGGTATGTATGAGATGCTGTAGTTTTTACAGGAACACTTTTCTTTCTAGGCTTTCACCTGCGCGTGTGGGTAATGAGAAGTGATGATACTTGTTGTTTTGGGGTTGTTGTTTGTTTTTTTTTTGCCAATATGCATGAATATTATTACATCCTGCATGACCCCAACAATATTTCCTACAAAAAAAAGAAAAACCGATACAAGCAGAGAGAGAAGAGCAAAGAGGAATGTGGCCTCAGTGGTTTTCCTGGAGGGAGTTCAGTTTGTGTTTTCAGTTGGGGAATGTGCAGGCCAAGCTGAAACTCTGTGAATGGAGTGCCTCTCAAAGGCTGCATTGTTTGAACTCTGACTAAACCAAACTGGTTTGGTCAAATTTTAACAGATGGGCGAGTGGATGTTTGTCTGTGTGTATGAGTGGGTTTTCAAACGTACTGGCTTGTGAGTGCTCATGCATGCATGTACACCTGCCTTATTCGTTTTACATACAAAAAAAACCCCAACAAAACCGTCCTCTGTGCCCTCCTTCCAAACAACACAATAAAGTTCTGCTCTTAACATCTCCATGATGGTGACAGTTGGTTTATGGCGGTTATGGCAGCATGTCCTCCATGTTCGCCCAGTGCTTTGATGCCGTCATGTATCTGTGTGTCATCCTGGCTCCTTGTCACAGTTAATTTTTGTTGCAAGCTTCTTCTGTCAATGCACAGCTATTTACTGTGGGTCCAGCCCACCATCTGGCCCCTCTAATTGCTTTGGATTTGAGGCTGGCGAGATAGAGTAGTTCCACACAGAGACACACTTACACAAAGACACACTCTGCCTCCTTTGGTTTTTGTAGCTGAATGTAAGAGTCGAGTGCAGCAGCGTGCCTTTTAAGCTGCACTGACTAATAAAAGCCAGTGTGACACTTGCGTTTCTTTTTTTGTTGGGTTTTTTTTTTGGTCAGCCTTTGTCAAAGGGACAAGGTGTGTACATCATGTGAAAGCGGTGACCCCATAACGCAGGAACCTGGCCTATTTAGGCTTCAGGCAAATAACCTGGATCTGAAGCCAAAGCGACAGCAGCTACGCCAGTGCGCTACCACTGTGTTCGACATTAGCTTACAGTGATGAGACATGGTGCGGTTCCCTCGGGCACTCGGGCTAGCTGGTAGTGGCCCTGTTCATAACAAGTTGTGTGCATGCATGTGGGCGCGCATTGGGCAGAGAGCGAGCATGTAAGTGTGTTCCTCGGTCACACAGCGCGATAAAGAAGTCTGTCCATGTGGTGAGGCACCCGCTGAGTGCTTCGCAGGGTTCAGACGGATCCGATTTCCTCTGGATGTTTGTGTGTAGAACTGTTTACGAACTCAAACACTGTGAGCCTGTGTGCCCCGATGCAGCCTCGTGTGAGAAGTGATTGTGTTGTAATGTTTGACACATGCATGTTTGTGCATGGCTTTATATTTAACTTCCAGCTCTGGCAGCCACCGCCACAGTGTTGATTAAACATCTGATCGTCTCTGTGTGTTGTGGATTAGCACCCGGACCCACTTTGGTCTCTCTCTGCTGATAACAGGGAACACAACGCTTGCGCATTTAACCTCTCACCCTCTAGATCCAGACCTGACTAATAAATCCCAGAGTGAGTGATGAATGGCCAGGCCTGTTGCATGGAATGTTTGAGTGATGGATGTGGTGACCCGGCTCTTCACAAAGATTAAAGCAAGTGTCTGCCTCTGACCTCAATTATGGAAGTAGGTCCCTGCATATTTTTATTGGCATTAATGGAATCACTTTCCTCGTGGCCTCTTTAGGCTCATGAAACACCCAGCTGTGTTACAGTTGGTGGAGTATTTGTTGCGAAACCCTTGTCTTTGACCAGCTAATTATTTTAAGCGATGTTTCTAAATATTCAGGCTGTGTTTGACTTGCAGTCCGCAGCCCTCATAGTTCATAGAAGAAGTTAATTAGTTGTTGTGTCCAAACAGAGGAATGTCTTTCCCTGGCCAAGTCTTCTGAACTCAGTCCAAATCATTATTTTCCGAAGACTAAACTGAAGGAGGGAAGCCCCTGAGAGCAGTGAGAAATGCAGACGGTACCAGTAAAGACCCAGTCGCACATAACAAGCTTCTGGTGAAGAATGTGTGGAAGGATTATTTTACTTTCTGTGAATTTGTTGAAACCTTTAAATCATTATTCATATTAATTTCCTTTTGCTCTTTTAGAAGAAAACAGTGAGTCTAATATGTCTGCTGCACAGTTGTGACAGTGCACAGTGTTGCTGAGGGAACCCATTCATCTTTCAAGCCATTTATCAAGTCAACCGTGCAACAGTATGAAAATAAGTTGCTTCTTAGTCTAATTTGACAGGGTGGTTTATGTTCAGATTTTGGCACTGCTTATGCCTGATTTGTATTTGTGTTCGTTTCTCTTTTGACCTTTTGAGGAAGCAAGTGAATTGATGAATTAATCAGTCCAATGAAGAATAGTGACTGGTTGTGGGTGGTACACTTGCATCACAGTGAAACGATCCGTGTTTGATTCCTGGCCAGAGCGTTGGACCTTCCCATTTTTCACACGTTTTTTTTCTTTCTCAATGCTCTGGCTTTGTCTGACAATCTACAGATGTGTGTGTGTCTTTAGGTGGTCGTCCTAAATGACCAATAATTGAGAAATAATGCGATTGTTTATCTGTGTTTAACCTGCGAGGGATTGGTCGTTTTGTACTGGATGAATGGACTGACCATGAAAATATTGCATCAAAGTTTTTTTTTTTTGTTTGTTTGTTTGTTTTAAATCAAACTTTGACAACATAAAAAGCATTGGGAACGGTTGATCTCTTCAAGTCCGCGTCTCTGTTCAAACTATCTGTTGAGCTTTTGGACTTTTCGCATAAGAAAAGAATCTGTATTTTCAGCTTGATTTAACTAAATCACTTTTGCACAGTACTGTATGGTTCAACTCATCTGATCTTTTTCTTTTTTCAATGGTTGCACAATGCGAAGGGCGTTAATAGGACTCTTATTCACTCTCAAAGATAGTTCTGAAAGAAATGACATGTACAATGAACATTCCTGTACTCTGCTGTATAGTTGCATGTTGGAATTATTGCATTTTCTTTCATACTTTGCCCAGTACTGTATATACTTACTTGCCTGTTGTCCTTTTTCTTGACAACACCCACGCTTCGCTTTCACTGCTGATATTTTCAGGCTTTAGTCTCACTTTTTCCTGATTGAACTGAAATAGAAATCATTGTTTTATAAAGCGATCTCTTCAATGGATTTCTTAATTTCACACCGTCTGAGTCCATTGTGGCAAATCCAGACCCGCTGGTAATTTAGAAGTTGGTGCATTAGAAGCTGATCTATTTGACCGTGGTGGGTTTGCAAATGCTAAATTGACTTGTGATTCTCGTTTTTTTGTGGCACAGGTTTTATTGGCAGTGGTTATGTTTGTTTTTTGGTTTTTTTTTCGAGAGGACTGGGATTATGATGTTTGTTCTAATCCTCTGTCTCCTCTCAGTTTTGCTATACTGTTTTGCATCAGGCAACAACCACTCATCCACTGTTTACTCCAGAAACACACATTACCATAATACCTAAGATGGTAATGAAATGCAGTTCAAAAAAAGCATTTTCTTTTCTCTCTAATATCAATTTGTGCAAAAATATCCTAAGCTGTCACCTCTCTGAAGTAATGTTTATTTTTTGTTTCATTTTTTTTGTTTTCTTTTTTTTTTTTGTTTTTATTAACAAGACAGCGCGCATCAAAAATACCTGGCAAATGTATTTTTCATAAAAGGAAATTGTTATTGTGTCGAGCAAGGTGAGCGTGGAGCACAGAGGAAGTTGCATTTGTAAATAATCACAGGAAATTGGAAATCATATCATTCCTGTTCCTCAAGCTGCAAACGATAACATCCGATCTTGTGGCTTCTGGTTTTCCAGTTTGGTCGAGATGTGTGTCTTACTGCACACACACACACACACACACACACACACACACACACACAAGCACAAAGACGGGCAGACAGGAGGCACACAGACTAAGGGGGGGAAGTAAATGCTTCTGTTTCCCCCCCTGGAGGCCCATGGGCGTTCACTCTTCCTGTCCCGTGCTGACAGGGCTGAAGGTATCGGGGTGGTTGCAGTGCATTGTAGGGCGGATGAGTGTCCCTCGGGGTAGAACATGCACGGCCCGACTGCTGGGAGGGCAGGGAAGGGCAGGGACAGGATTGGAGTGAGACGGAGATAGCACAGAGGGAGGGCAAAGAGTCTGTGATGGTGCAAGGAGACCAGAGAGGGTGGGGGCTGGAGGGGTTAGGTCTGGGTCTTGTTTCTTGGCTGAGGCTACAGACGGATCCAGCCAATATATTAATTCAACATTGAGTAATACTAGATTGAGCAAAAAGTCGGGAAGAGAGGCGGGGAGGAGTTGGAGAGGACGGAGGGAGCAAAAGGGTAAAAACCAGAACGGAGAAAGGGAGGAGAACTCTGATTAAAGATGGAGTGGGGATGGCTGAGTGAAGGGAGGAGGGCGATGAGGGCTGAGTTGTTGCAGCTGTGTTGATTTTAGCTTCTCACAGATCAGATTGTGTGTGCTTGTGCGTGTACAGGCCTGGAAATGTGAGGGAGAGAAAGGGAGAGGCGATGAAGCTTCGGCGGCCTCAGAGCGTCGCTGACCTCCGACACACCTGCACAAACACCCACTACCACCAGATGAAAGCTGCGGCGTGTGTGCATGCGTGTTTGTGCAGTGAAATAAGCCCCAAAAGGTCTTCATGCTGTGACTTACCTGGAACAAATCGTGTTCTAGAGGAAAGAAGGAAAAAAAAAAAAAGGAAAAGACAAAGAACATTATGTGAATGCAGTATGACCACCAGGGAGTGTAGCTTTGAGCTAAAAGTGCATGTGTCTGCGTGCATGTGTGTGTGTGTGTGTGTGTGTGTGTGCGTGGCTGCGTGGGTATGAATAAAAGAGATTTATATCAGGGAAAGAATCGTTTGTTGCTGCTCCTAAGAATAGATTCTGTGACGGAAATGATTTTGAGTGTGTGTGTGTTAGATATTTTTTTTTTTGTGTGTATTTGCCCCCGAGTGCTTTGCAGATCAAATGCACTTGCTGTTTAATTCACCGTCTCAACAGGCAGCTCCTACAAAGTACATGCACGCACTGGCACATGCACGTCTGCATAAACTCAGACATAAACATACAGGGCGGGAGATGAATATGGTGATGAAAATGAAACAAGTCTGCAAATATTTGGTCTTAAGGAAAGGAGACGGTCTTCTTGAGACTTACAGATCCACGGTAAATGGTGGACGATGGTGTGCATGTTCAAATGTGGATGTAACTGCTGTGCAGATGTTTGCCTGCCTGACAGTGCGGTGTGCATGCAAATTTAGGTTTGTTTTTTTCTTTCTATTTTTTCCTTCTTTCTGTGTGGGAGTTCGTCATAAATATTTTCTCAATGCTGATGAACAAGTAATATTCATGACGCTGTGTATGTTTTCCCCATTAATACACAATTACAATTTAATGATGATAACCTATTGCTCCATCATAATTAAGCATATTGAACCATTACTACTGCTAATGAAATGACTATAGTCAGAGTGTTTCCATGTTAATACCCGAGGCTGGTCTTGCAGGGGATGTTGGGGAATATACCCCCACCCTGGTCAGTTTGTTACCTTCCCCTGCTAATTCCCATTTAGCATGAGGGGAATACAATGTTGCCATCACCACAGTGCTTGAAGCTCCAATCACCAGCCAACCGGTCAAAATACATCTAACAAATGTATTTTACACTCTGAGTGATGCAGAGCTGCACCTCTACTTTATTCAAAGTCACCCCGCATGCAGGTTAACTCACACCAAGTAGAATCGTTTGTTCAAATGTCTAAATTCACCCTGTGATCCCATGTGCAGTGAAAGACCATTGTTGACAGGTTGTAAGTTTATTTTACTTTCAAAGTTTAGCTGATATCAAGTCTCAGTACCTGTAGTCTCTGTCAAGTTGCTCCGAGCAGAAAGAGAGTAAAGTCTTTGATGCCACTTTGTTGCTTGGATAAAAGGAACATGGTCACAATAATATGACTTTAGTTAACTTCAGGACAACCTTTTTTTTAATAATTAACTCATTTGTTTTTGAAGTACAGGAGGTCAACAATTCAAACTTGATTTTCTCCTGAGAGGCATAAAACAAATGGTGTGAATGCAACATTGGAGTTAACCACATGAGTTTAATTCTCAGTTTGTATGAGGTGACAAATTTCCTTTATTAAGAGTTTAAAAGACACTTATTTGATTTGTTTTGACCGACAGTGATGAAGCTTGAATCAATCGGTATGCACCAAATAATTTTACAAAAGACCAAAGAGAGCGGTATATCCTTCCTTTTCTTTGGTCTGCATTTTATTGCATTCATTATTCTTTTTAACGAAACGTCAATTCTTTTTTGCCCTTTTAAAATACTTTTAATTTCTTCTTGTCCCAGCCCCCCACATGATCAAACATATGGGGCTTCTGCTCTTATACATCTATACACTGTGTGGTAGCAGTTCTGAATAAAACATAGAGGCGTACAGTCATTGTATTAATGTGGTTTTCTACTCCAACAGAACAATCATTAGCATAAGAGAAGTTTACAGGTCACACTCACCTTAACCGTAATACTGCCCACTCTCCATGTTATGTATGTATGTATGTATATATATATATATATATATATATATATATATATAATTCATTTTCACAGTATATTTTTGCTTTGCAAGTCGGCTCCAACAAGCAGTTTAGTAAAGTGGACTGAACTGGCCTGAGAGTCTCCATCAGCAGTTCAGAGTGATGTTATCTGCTCTGCCCACTTCCCCTGTAGGGTTCAAGTCTTCTCAGCTTTCGTTGTTTGACATTGAACAGCCATAGTGAGGACGGGACTGTCAGAACTTTGCAAGATTTTCTGTGTGGGGGTGAGAATGTGTGTGTGTGTGTGTGTGTGTGTGTGTGTGTGTGTGTGTGTGTGTGTGTGTGTGTGTGTGTGTGTGTGTGTGTGTGTGTGTGTGTGTGTGTGTGTGTGTGTGCGTGTGCGTGTGCGCGTGCGCGCGCTCTTGTGCATGTGTCAGCTCCTCCTTTCTAACCATGGACTGCCTCCCCATTCATCTGTCTGTCATCTTATCTCGACATCTCTTTTCCTGTAATCATTTCTCCTGCTCCTGTCCTTTTCTCTGCCACTTCCATCTCCTTATCGTCTGTTGTGGACTAAATGTTAAACCATTGCGTGTCTGTTAAAGGGCCGTGGGTGTGTAGGTGTGTGGGTGTGCAGGTGGCGGTGCGTCTTTAACCAATACAAGCAGTGTAAAATCCTCTCTGATCGTTCCATTTTCCTTCTTTCCCCCGTTTTCAACACATCTCCAATCACTGGCTATTGAACCGAGGGGCACCATTTCAAACTAAAATGGATCATTGATTTAACCCATTAATGATCGCTCCCAGAAACAGAAAACGCGTGCATAACATCCCGCTGCTCCGATACCGTTGAGGATAGTGACGGCTGTCAGACGCTGCCCTTTTCCGTCGTCTCCGGTGTGGCGATTGTGTTTGTGTGCTCTCAGGACCATTGTGGTGGTCTGTGACCACGGTACAACACCTGCTGGGGGTCTCCTGTATGTCTTTGGCCCCTTGTTAACCCGTCCTCCCCTCGAGGGTCCTCGGTGAGTTCGACCGCATTGCCTGTCACTCAACCCCACAGCAGAAGCATCATGGGTAACAGCTCTGAGTCACTGCTGAAGTACACTCCAGTGGTGAATGGTGGAGAGTGAGGTAAAGAGAAAGTGTGTGCGCGAGTTTAGAAAATAGCTCAGCATTTCAATGAGAGTCACATCCGTGCCGCTACATCCCTTGTCCGTTTAACTGCCGGCTTTGGGCAATGATGGAATAAAATGGTCTTGAGTGAACAAAAGGTCTTATCTTGGAGGAGGAAATTAAATGTTATTCAGATTTGCCTTTTGGCATCGCAGTCTGCTCCTACGTGAAATGTTTACAAACACGGTCGATTATCACTCTTGCAAACATGGATGCGATCTCTGCCACCTTGACAGTAATAACTGGTTCATTGCAGATTGATTTGACCAACCTGCAGCGGAAGAAAACATCCGTGCAGAATTGTGCTCCGTTTCGCTGCGTGTAATGGCGAGAACTCCTTGAGAAAGCAACGGGGTATGAATGACAAAAAAATATACACAACACGGGAGCACTCACGGGGTACTTGAATGCAGCTCTCACACTTTTGATTAATTTATGTTCTGGTACATTTCACTTTTCTTAAGTTGTTTCCTCCAAACGACTGTCGTCCCCACTGGACCCCGATGAACAAAACTCTTCTGAACAGGCGTGCGCTCCGGTTCGGTCCTGTGGTCTGCTTCTCATCTCGTGTTACTGCTTTGGTTTACATGCTCTCTGCTGGAGTCTGTGTGTCATCATACAGCTTCCAGTTCCCAGTTATTTATCTATGTATTACACACACTGTCCAGGTGCCGCTCACAGGTCGTTTATCCTCTATAGGTCCCCGCCATCCTGATATATGGAGCTGTTGCATTTCTATATCACAACAGTCCTGCCTGCAGAGCAAACACAATTGCACACTCCACTGTTGGGCACCCAGTTTGTCATGTTGTGTGTTTGGCTGTGTTAAAGGGCAAGTGCGTGCGTGTGTGTGTGTGTGTGTGTGTGTGCGCTAACTTTAGTTTTTCCTGGTCATTTATCCTATTTTAAGGCCCTTTACCCTGCTGTCCTCCTCTTAATACCACTTTTACTCTAGTGCTTCAGGGTTTTCTGTCTACCAATTGCTATTCATTAGTGTGGCTAGGTGTGAGAGGTAGAAAGAGGGATGTGGCAGAGTGTGCTTAAATGTGCTTTTTGCCTTACTTCTGTACTGGTTTTGCTCTGGTATTACCGGTGTGGAGAATTTTTACTGTGTTGTTTTTAATACCGATTCATCTACTAATTGTTTCTTGGTGGTGTCATCAGATTGTCATCATAATTCCAGTACACTCGGGTAAAAAGCCTTGCTTTAGTGATTTAAAAAAAAAAAAAAGTATTTTGATTTGAGGGTTTCTCTGAAGATCATCAAAACTGTTTGATCTCTCGTAGGATGTGGATGCAACACTGCTCCATATGGAAAATGTCCTCTGGTTTTAAAGTGTGTGTGATGTTTTCCACACAGAAGGAAAGACGTGGCTGATCGCGAGCTGTGGAAGTCGGCGTCGGACATCTTTGACTGTAATAATGGCTCACAAAAATGTTAAATATTGCTACGGGATGAATTTGATGTGCAGCGGGGTGAGTCCGGACTCGTGTAGATAATGGATATATATGCAAATTTCTAGGCATTTTAAGAGCTTATATTCATATTGTGTTGGTGGTAGCCGAGTGTGTGTGAGTGTGTCCCTCCATATATGCGAGTCGGCAGCGTATTACTCGTCTTGGTGCAATGAGCCAGGCCTTGTATTAGGCAGGTTGAGCTGCAGGGGAAATTTCGTAACACTTGACCTGTTTCACTGAGTCATTTGTGTGGATGAAGAAAGAGAGAGGTGGGGGGGAGAGGAGAGCAAGTGAGGGGGATGAAAGGGAGGGCGGCGAAGGGGAATAGCAGTGCGAGTGGTTGGGGGTGATTGGAAGGATGAGTGACAATGAAAAGTGATCAACGGAGGGAGAGGGAACAACAGCTGGGGGAGCCGCAGGGAGGAGGAATGAGATGACGGTGCCTTCATATTTCTTCTTTCATTCTTCCTCTATGTCTATCGCTCAGCCATCCCTCCATCTCTGTCCTTCAGTCAGTGGCCTGGCTGGCTTGTTCTGCCCCTCATTACTCATGCCTTCAACCTTAAAGGTCATAAGCACAAACTAAGCACTTTAAAAAAAAAATCAAGAATATCACATTTCTATATGCAACACTCGTTGCCTTGTTTTGTGTGTGTGTGTGTGTGTGTGTGTGTGTGTGTGTGTGCGTGCGTGTGTGTTTATGCACATGCACTCTCGCCCTTGTGTTGGTTTTTTTTCCTCCCGTGTCTCTTGTGGTGCATGTTTTGTTGAGAATACTTGATGCCAGCTCACCACATCCATATTAATAGTGTCGTTTTTCATTTGAGGAGCTCAGCTGGTGGTCTCCTGCCTTGGAGGAAGAGTTTAAACTTTATATTTGCATCAGTGGCTACTCATTCTTTCTGTATCCTCTCTTCTTGGTGTCCTCACTTCGCCCGTCTGTGTCTTTTTCCCCTGTGGGTGTCATGAGTATAAAGCATGTCAGGACAACGAATGCTAAATTAGAAAGTGCCAGTTCATCACGTTCAAGTATCAGTTATTCTGCTTTCTGGCTATGCACAGCTCTTATTTTATTTGTATACATTTAGACAATTTTAAAGTACAACTCCTCTCCATTAAAAATGTATTATCCACATCAAATATTTGGTGTTAAAGGAACAATCTCTGTTAAGAACTGTTCAGAGTGATGGTTGTTGATTGTCCACTGCAGCCTGATTTTAAGAATATATATTGCAAGCGAGCCTTTTATTTTAATTTCCACACCCCATTTACACCTAGCATTAACAATCTGGATATGTCTAACTGGAGTGGGCAAACATATGTTGGGTGCAAGATGTAAATAAATGCAGAACGAATTGTGATCAGGAAAGCAATGATATTGGCTCGGCCCCCATCTGGAGATGTTGATTGTTTGTCAGCCAGGTGTAAACGTACGTAATCGACTAAACAAACTGAGAGGTCACCCAGCACCACTTGTTCCTGCTGTAGTTAAAAAGTCTTTCCTCACAATAGTTTATTAAAAAATAATAATGTTCCCCGACCTTGGACGAGCCAGATTTTGTTGATGAGCACACCATCCATGCTGAAGTAATTTGCATACGGAAATTTGATTGTAATGAGTGCAGAGTGGTGATAACCAGGAGGCTTATTAATACCAGGTGTGACAGCAAATGGATGGATTCATGTTTTTATTTAGAGTCGGCGTGCAGATAAACCCTCTGTGTTAATATCTGTGGGTTGGTTTTTTTTTTATTTCCACCTCGCCTGTGTTGGAGTGGCAGGAGACGTTGGAGACAGATACAACATAATATTGCCAAAAAAAACCAACTATTTTCTTGGCTCGATACCACCACAAGTAAGAGAAAATATATTTTGGACGGAGAGAGTCTTTAATACTTAATGTCTTGAACCTTGTTGTCCCACCACTGGGTCAGTTAGTATAAACTCGTGCTGTTCAGCCAAATGCTCCTCAAACTCTGAGAAGTTTATTGCTCAACTTTTATCGTATCATTTTATCACACTGGATGCACATTGCTTATATTTGATTAAAACCTGGAAGAGGATAATACACAAAACGCTAACAAACAATGCAAATTATTCCTCCGGTTTTATGGGTGCAAAAACCACTGCTACTACTAATAAGAATAAGAATATTGAAGTACATCATACACATCCAGAAAAAAGTTACTGTAAAATATCCATTTTTTCATGGTTTTATGGATCTAGAGACATTTAAAGGTATTATCTGAAATTAGGGATCCATGTTTTTTCACTTCCGATCCCGATACGCAATTTTAGATATCTGCCAATACCGATACTATTCCGATACCAGAGCTGTGTTTGCTGTAATATTATCATTATTGTTGATTTTATATGAAGCTGTAACAAACTCCTCTCTACAGTAAGTATGAAATGTACGTATGTATGCATTCATTCTCTCAAACTGCAACTTGGGGTTAGTATAAGGACAGAAAAAGAAGCGGTACAACTTATTTTTGTTCAATTTGGACAATGTGGGGGTCTGCGTGATGTCATCATCTCATAATAAACTTGTTATATCTTTAAAACCTCAGACTCACTTTATTAAACCCCCTTTATTAAACATGATGTCACTTGAACCAATGAGCCAAGACTTTGAACAATATTGAGCGTATTAGGAAGCCTGGCCTTCAAACGAGGATAACAGTATGTGAGACACAAGCATGTGTGACTTATAACTCTGAATAAGGTCAGCAGCAAGTGTTCCTGAAGCGAATCAGCTGTGACCTTGATGTCTTTACTTGACATGCATGAAAATAAAGCAATGATCCTTTTGTACGCATAATTACCGGTAGCATGCGTCATCGGCTGAATATACCTGTCTCGGATAAACACAGGCACAGTGTGATAACTCTACAATAGCAACATTCAACCAGTCAGTCAATATTCTCTCTCATAATCACGGCTCTGTCGGATTTCTACGTCTGATTTTGGAAATGCCAAGAAATCAAGAAATGTGCTTCAACTTTGTTCCAGATGAGGAAACGTAACCACAAGTTATGACTAACTCTTCCAGTTAGATCTCGATTCATCCAAAGAGCAACTGACACAATGTCACTGCATGAAACTTCTGCTTTCATGTGGATACAAAACTTTTTCAAAAGAAAAGCTGAAATCCCCCGTTGAAGGATGCATTTAGTTCTGGGCTACTTTAGAAACATGGAAGGTTTTGTTGACGCGTTATCCATATATGAATGAAGTAAGACATGCAAACCACATCACATTTAGTTTATGTAAATACATGTTTCAAACTCTGGACCTTTTATACAATTTTATGAGCCATTCACTGGCTTTTATTCTTCAAGCAAACAACTTCCATGTTGAAATATATATATATATATATATATATATATATATATATATATATATATATATATATATATATATATATATATATAAGAAAAAGGCATCTCCTCTCACTTTCTTCTCCTTCAAATCTGTTTTCATTATCCTCCCTGTCCCCCTGTCTCACTTGTCGCCTACTCTGCTGCTGCTGCCACAACTGTGCACAGTACAATTGTAGCCTTTCAGTTCTGGTGTGACGGCTGGCGTGGCGACTGCTGGCTGCCAGCACCTCCTCTGGTGATACAAGGCTCGCCGTCAGTCGAAACAGAGCCTGGTGTTTGGTGACATTTAGCATTTTGCTGCAAAAATTATGCATCAGTGTTGACATTCACCCTTATGCATAAAATTCATTATGTATGTGGCACTTCCTGTAGGCGCTGTGGCAAAAAAGAGGGAAAGGGAGGCAAGGAGTATGTCACAGCTGAGCCAGGAACATAGACACACCACGGATACACGCAATGAGCGTACAGCCGTGTGTGTGTGTGTGTGTGTGTCTGTGTGTGTGTGTGTGTGTGTGTGTGTGTGTGTGTGTGTGTGTGTGTGTGTGTGTGTGTGTGTGTGTGTGTGTGTGTGTGTGTGTGTGTGTGTGTGTGTGTGTGTGTGTGTGTGTGTGTGTGTGTGTGTGTGTGTGTGTAATCCAGATCATCAAGCTTTGAATGGATTTGAAAGTCATGTATTCCATGTTCCTCTTCATTATTGTGTCTTCATTATGGAGTACCCCCCCACACACAGCCACACACCTCTCCCCAAGGTACTCCACTTTATTCATTCTTCGCAGATTAATTCCAAGAAGACACTTTTTATGATCCCCAATTTATGTCAGCAGTCAGGCAGGCCTGCGCTCTCTGCTGCTCTTGCCTTATCTTGCACTGCCTCATGTCTGTCTCTCTCTCTCTACATGTGCGCTCAACGAAACAATGGTACTTTCTAGTAACGAGCAATGAGTTTGTCAGGTTTTAAAAGGAAGAGGAGACAAATGAAGGGAGGGTACGAAAGGATGTGAAGATAATGGGTTTCTGTGGTGATTAACATTCCAGAGTGGCGCGTCAAAGAAAGTGTGACTGTCCTATTGTGTCTTTACTGACAGCCGAATGAATAGAGGTCCCGGCACCGGTTTGGTCTGTGGCACAGAGGGTAATAAACATAACATGTCTAATCTGCATCTCAGATGCCGATGTGTTTGTGTGTGTGTATAGGCAATTCCACATGTGTAAACCGAGAGTGACACACTCACCCCTTTTCTTCTTTTTAGAATAGAGCCACGTTTACCCAAAAAAAAAAATGCATCCGGCGTGACGGCGAGTGAGCTCTTGTTCTCTCGGCCAGTGAGTCAGCTGGCGCGCTGACTAACCGGTCATTCAGTCTGTCAGGTGGGATCACTGGCTTCCTGCCACGCTGCTGTGACACACCTGTCACCTGAAGCAATAGGGACCCAGCTTGTTGTGTGTGTGTGTGTGTGTGTGTGTGTGTGTGTGTGTGTGTGTGTGTGTGTGTGTGTGTGTGTGTGTGTGTGTGTGTGTGTGTGTGTGTGTGTGTGTGTGTGTGTGTGTGTGTGCGTGCGTGCGTGCGTGTGTGCGTGCGTGCGTGCGTGCGTGCGTGCGTGCGTGCGTGCGTGCGTGCGTGCGTGCGTGCGCACGTAGCAGGAAATGGTGTTCAGCAAGCTGCTCCTCTATTATACTGAAAGTGACATCATGGCCGCTAAGTGAATGCTCTCGACGTATAGGCTTTTCTCAAGTGTTTCGCTCACAGCCGCGACTCTCAAGCGATGTTTTCATGAATAATTCAACAGGCAGCGAAAAACCTACAGTTAGGCTCATAAATGGTAAGTATGGCTTAATCAGCCTCTTCAAAACACCCACTTAATCTGCACTTTCCAAACACACAGCAGACTTCTGATCAACCTTGATATACAGCTTAATCCTTCCAATAAGATCTTTTCAAATGATTAATGGCATTGAATCACTGTTATGTTTATCGTTTATTATCATACAAATGAAATTACCAGACTCTCAGAAGACAAGTGTCCATTCAGTCTGTCGGTATTTGTATGTTGAACACATTTACAATATACACGCAATCATATGCAAACCCATCATGGTGGCTGGAGCCAATCAGAGCCGATATATATATATATATATATATATATATATATATATATATATATATATATATTTTATTTTTTTAAATTTTTTTTATTTTTTTATTTTTTTAAAGTCACCAATCATAATTAAATGTGTTTTTTAAACTGTGGGATTAAACTAGAGTACTGAGAAAAAAAACTTTTGCGTACAGTACAACACCGTGCAGCCCACCAATGAATGCAACGCAACACACTTTCACCATATATGCCGTTTCAATCCACTGAGGGCAGGTCGCCAGTCCATCAGGGCAAATATAGAGACAGATAATCGGACACACTCACATTCACACCTTCAGGCACTGTACAGTCACCAATCAACCTCGGGTTTGTGTGGGAGAAATATATATATATATATATATATATATATATATATATATATCTCCTTGGTTAATAAACAAGATTACTTCTATTTTCTTCTTCACTAAAAATTACAAACTTGGTTAAACACAACTATAAACCCTTGAATCTGTAGGCCGATCTCCACATTCTTAACCATCAAAGAATTAAATTGTTGTTAAATATGAACTCCTCGCCAGAAGGAGCAGTTTGTAGTCGATGTTCAGTCATGTGAAATATTCAACAAAGGAAATATATTCCCTGTTCCCAATATTAACAACGTGAATAATGAAAAATATGGATTATTTGCTGAACAAATGGCTGTGTGCGTGTCTGGATCAGTGCAGTTACAAAGGTGACCACGGTGAAAATCAAACCTCTTTAACTCGACAATCATTCGTCTCATTGTGTGTTTTCCGAGGTGCCGACGTACAACTCGGCCCGAGGCTCTGTCATCAATATTCCCTTCACTTTTCATGCTTGATTTAGGCCACAAATGCTTGGCTAATCAGGTAGTCTGACTGGAAGTTGCTCGCGGATTCGCGGCTAAGATCAGTTGATTCTCCTCACTCCCCGACTTTGATCATAATGTCTCATCCATCCTCGGATCAAAACGTACATCCGACTTCTCCCCGGCTCTCCTGCCGGGCTGAGCATACAGCTCGCACACAGTCAGGTGTGCTTTGAAAGTTGAGCAGAGCAGACAGGTTTTTGAGCTAAGTTAAGCCAGGGATTAAGGAGAAATTTGCTGCCCATCGAGGTGTGTGTAATAGTAGCTATTTTTTGACTCTGCCTTCAGAGAGAAATTCCTGGATTTCCTCAGAAAAGTATCAAGACCCTTTGCATCACCCACTGCTTTCTCTTGCACCTTTCACACAGGCGCTTTTGTCATCTACACACACACTCATGGGTACGTACATGCTGTGCCCTTCCTTTTGTTTATGAGCTGCTGCATGTGAGCATTTGCCTGTAAGTTTTCCGCCCATGAGTCGTGTCCACATGTGACTACGTCGAGTGTATATGCGTGCACCCTCCCCTCTTGCGTGTCTAACTGACTCTGACACATCTGTGGCTTTTCCAGGCGAATCAGGGCCGTTGCCAAACTGCCAAGAAATCATTGCAACAGACTCTATCCCCCCCACAACTTGTATTGCTCCCGCTTTTTACCCCCCCCCCCCCCCCACACACACCTCCTTTTCTCTGTCTCAGTCCGTCTCCTCTTTCTTCTTGTTTCCTTCCTTCTGTCTTGCTCAGAGCCCTTATTAAAAATGGAGTGAGTGTGTGCTGCATATTTAAAATGGTCATGGATGGATTTAAACGGCTGATGGTATTTAGTGTCTCCTCAGGGAGCTGCTATGAGCCCTTAAGCTGACTCCTCTGACTGGAGCCTGACTGACTGGTGAGCACACACTAAACCTCTAATAATGACTTGTGTACACACAGTCAGTCCAGAAAGTGCATGCATGCACACACAAGGCATGGCCCACTCACACACATGCACACTCCTGCTGTAGCACGCTGCTCATCTGCGGTGGGACGCTGGTCACGTTCCTTTATGCGCGCAGTAGATGCATTGCAATGCGCTGCAGATTGTGAGCTGGCTCATCGGTCAATAACTCATTAAGTTTACCTGCTTTGATGTAGCGGTGTGTAAATGTTTTAACTGTATTTGAAGACGGTGTAAGGAGTTAACCGTGTGTGTGTGTATGTGTGTGCATGCTCTGTTGATAGTCAGGGTGGATGTCACACTGAGCCCCTTAAGGTCGAGCAGCAAGTGTTTCTGTCATGTTGTCTTTCATGCTGGCTTGGATTTGGGCTCCAATCTGCTCCTAAGTGTCCTTCACCGAAACATTATTGATTACCCTGCATGCTCTCAAACAGTGAACATAAATACTGCTGCTGTGAAACACACAGAAAACAAACACCGCCCCCGCATCGGGGAGAGAGAGAGAGAGAAAGAGAGGGAAGGACACGAGAACAAAACCGAGCGGAGGGGGAGGCCGAGGAGTTTGGTTCAGAATATTCATATGAATGGTGCATGAAAGAGCAATTCCAATAACTAACCTGTGCCTGCAACCATTTATGGCTTGGAACAATGCGATCAGTGGTGTTGCCTTCAGTGAAATCACGACAGGGTGATGAGAATGCAGATTTATTCATTATTGATGCCGCGGGCGTTTGTTAGCGGCGGCGGCTACTCGGTGTAACGTCGTTTGATGTATATAGAGCAGTTTGGCATCTTTCATCTGTGATATGCGAGGGTTAAAGCGTGTCCATCAATGTGAATATTTGCATCTGCACGCGGGCTTCAGAAGGTGCATCACTTACAACGTGGATGTCACTGCATATTTGCGCTCGCCGGCTTACGCGAGGCCTTGACATGTGCGCCTGCCCACACTTATGTCGGCATGCGCACGTAAAAGATGCTCGTAGGTTGAGTCGCAGCTGCACATGGCCGTGATGTATTGTTGTTTCAGCTGCACAGCAGTCATGGCGATGACCTTTTGAGAAGTCTGACACGTGCACAGCAGAAGTAAAAGGGAGTGAGCACTTCTGTTTTGGTCATTTTTCCTCCGCGTACAGTACTGTGCATTTGCAGTTAATGTTGTGAAACAAACACTGCAAAGTAAGAACGCTTTTGAGAATGGAGGCAGTTTTTTTTGGTTTGTTTGTTTGTGTTTTTATTTTAATCACACAAGAAAATCCAAAGTGAGTGAAAAGAAAGAGGTATCAGTACTTGTTGATCCTTGATTTATTTTTTTTTCCCTTCTCAGTTCACTTGTACAAAGTTTGTGTAGGAACACCTTCGGGATGAGAATGGACCACAGATCTAATGTGGATATAGAGTGAATGACATCCTTCTGTCTTTTCATGCAACTGCAGACAGATTCGACCCTGTTTTAATGCCAAAGGCAGTTGCGTGGTGATCTTGGCTGTCTGTTTGAGGTTCATGGCTTTTTGTTACAGATTCATTTAGAGCATCAATTGCTTTTCTGACTGTATTACTTGACAGATAAGTCACAGTTTTACGCACGTGCATAAAACTGTTACACTGCTGTCTTCACACAAACTCATATTTATGTGTCCGTGTTGGCTTTATAGTTTGTTTTTTATTTTTTTTTATTTTTTTTCCCGTGCATAAATCACCAGCACTCAATGCCAAACAACTAATCAACCACATTTAAAAACTAATGAAACCATTCTTTATTTACACCCAGATAAATGAAACTATGAATGCTTTTCTCCCCACCTTCCCATCTTGTCTGTGTTCTACTGTTTCCGTGTCCACCGGCTCTCGGTGGCAATACATTACTGAACGGCAATAGAAGAAGCGTCTCTCATAATGAGCATTTGAATTCCACTTTGGCGATAGCGCAGTTTTGGGGTGTTTCGACAGCCCGCATTGTTGTGGTCTCTCTCCAGGGGCACTGGATGAAGAGGAAAGTAAATGAATGTGGAGCACGAGCGGGACCATTATGACTCTGTGTGTCATTAATCAGCAGCTGATGAGAAGCCGTTTGAGGGAGAGATGGGGCCTATTACTGCTATGGCACTCCCCGGACTCGGTGTGAGGCTCTTTTAGGCTTCCTATTTTTTTTTTTTTGCGGTCAACAATACTTCAGGTACAAACACGGTAAACAACACTTGAAAGGAAATCATTACTCCAACCAAAAGCACACCAGATTCTGTACGAGGTTCATTAGTTATATAAGAGGCAGCAAAGGAAGTGGAGACATTTGCAGCTTTTCTTGTGCCTCGCATGCTCTTCTTCTTCTTCTTCGATTTCTCTCCCTCCTACACACCCTCAACATCTGCTTCTCCACCCTCCAGATTAAATCTTCTATTCTCTCAGTTGTCTGTGTTCTTTCCTATATGTTCGACAGCCTCTTCTCTCCTCCGCCATCCCTCCCCTCGCTCTCTTCCTCCTGCAGTGTCTCCTTTCTGGCACTGTGTGCAAGGAACTTGGTAGGAGGGCGACATGAAGCGCACTCTCATGTGAGTCGGCAAGAGTTGAGACAAGTGAGCGAACCGACTCTCCACGCTTTAGAGGAAGGGGGAGGCAGGGAGCCATAGCCAAGTCCTCCACGTTGGTTTCTTTTCCCCCGCTCATTATGTGTTATATTTTTACACAGCAGACTGCCGAATAAATTGCAGTACATGAAGGCTGTTACAAGCATTGGATCCTGGCTGTAGGGGAGAAATCTAAGAGGATCGCCGTGTTTGAGGTTGCATGTGTGGCTGAGTGGTGGGTAATGAGGTGAGAGTCCCTTCAAGCCAGAGGTTAGCAGTGGTTAGGAGGGCAGGTAAACACACCAGCTGCTCCTGACTGCCTGGCCTCAAGGCCGCAGTGACACTGGTAGGAGGAGGAAGGAGCCGGGGTGGGGGCAGGGAGACTGGAAAAAGCAGGGCGAGAAGATGGATGGGAAGCCTGAAGGCATTGTGAGGTAAAATAGGTGGCTGGATTTTCTTAGATGGCAACATTTGCTGTAAGTTGCAGTATTTATTTTTTTATTTTCAGGAGCCCGCTCACATCATAATTGCAAATGACCTACTCTTGGATGAAAAAAAAAAATCTAAATGCTTCCCCGGAGAGTGTAATATCATCATTCATGTCATCATCTACATACAAACACATTTCCTTTTGTGTCAGATTTAATATAGATGTGGGAAACCTGCTGCTTTTTGAAAAAAGGTTCCTCAAATTATTCACTTCACACTTTGTTTGACTTTGTGGGAAACCGGTTTATTTACTTTTATAGCCTGAAATTACATGACCAAATGAAAGTGTTTAGGTCTGTGCACTAAGTATGGATTGATGTTGCTGGGATGTGATTAACTTTGCTTATAGGTTAAAGGAAATGAGTTCATTCAGAATTGGGTCATAAAGCAGCGTAAATATTTGAGTGGATTTTTTAGGTGCTTAACTTGAGTCCTTGCTTTTCTGACCACTTTTTACTTGTTCCTGCAAAATGTTAACAGAAATATCTTGAATTTGAATGACATACATTTTCAAAATTGGTTCATAAAGTCCCAATTTGATCTTTAGTTTGCACATGGACCAGATCACCATGGAGGCCCCTGCTGAGAGAAACACCGTTGTCATGTATCCTCTTGTTTATGTGTGGCGAGTGTGACACCATGTTGTTTACAGAATGCAAACTGGGGCTGTCACAATACCAAATTTTCACTTTACAGTTATCGTGAGAAACATATGACATTAATGATATATAATAAGTGAATCTTAATCAAAAATGTATGAAATAATTTATTAAAGAATGTAAAAGTGCAAAAAAAAACCACCCAACCATCCCAAGTAGCCATGTATTCACATGCAAAATAAATATTCATAAGTACTATATTAGAAAACCATATTTCAGGAGAAGTTGAACTCCATCTTACTACAGCTACCCCTAACGCTCTGCAGCTGTCGAGGCTTGCAGTCACTTGTACAGTGGGGTTTTTATTTACCTTCAAACAAGTGGCTAAGAACTCGCTGTAACACTTACTTTCCCCATTCATTCAATTCAGATAGTTTAGCTTGGCAATTCTGGCAAAATTGTGTATTGTCCAAATCTTGGTCCACTTTATTAAACCTAAAAACAAAAAAGTCCCACTCACTCTTTACAGTGTTGTGTTGTGTTGTCGGCACCTGCCTGGTGCAGATGTGTTTCCAGTAGTAACCTGGGAGCAAAGTTTAGGTGCAGGCCGGCTACTTTTGTGTACAAACTGGATTTAAAACATGATATTAACATTTTGACTACAATACAGAAATTGATATAGTCCTAATGCAAAACAGTAAAGCAGTGGAAAGGCACTCTTAATGTCAATCCTGAAATATTAAACGATAAAAGGCCATGACAGACAGACAACGATGAAAACAAAGTAAAAGACATCAAGGGATGAAATGAGCCATGAAGTTGAATGAAGAGAAGGAAGGCACAGACTAAATGTGACAAATGTGACTGGGGGAAGTCGTCGCCACATGGCTGAAAGTGAACCAGGTAACACTGACAGAGCTTCAAGACTTTCCTCCTATTTAAAAGAATTGTTTGAAGTTGTTGGCTTGAAGATCAGAAACAGCCAGTGAAAATGTTTCAACGGGTGCATTGTTATCTTTTTTCCTTTAGAGTCATATTTCAATTTCCTTTTTACTTGGAAAAAAAAAAGTTGTTTCAAGTATTCAGCTCTTACCAGTATTTTTTTTTTTTTTTTTTTTACAGAAGTATCTATACGTCTTCTCAGGTCAGAAGAATGTGTACTTTTGCTATCTCTGGCTAACGGTTCTTTTCCAACTTGGGAGTTTTAACTCGCACCACTTCTCAAGTTCAGTAATTAAGAGCTTGTTCATTTAGTCTGCTCGGCACATATCAGGACAAACGTTAAATGTGTAGTTTGTGCTTTTAGCAGAAGCTCCCTGTTGGTGGTTTTTCTCCGAGTCCAGAGTTCGCTCATTAGATAACTTGAATGGAACGTTTTGTACCAGCAGAAACTGTGCATTGTGAACAGTTATCATCAGGATGTATTTCACCAAGGACTCTTCAGACAAGCAGTCAGCATGCCTCTTGTCTTGATGCGGTAGCTGCTCATCTATCTTCCATATCACTTTATCCAACTTGGGGGTCGAGCTGATCCCGGCTGACTCCATGAAGAACTGACATTCACACCGACAAGTCAATAATTATCATTCTGCTGCTACACCCTTCTGTATAACTCGGTATATAATATGTATTATTTCATTATGCCTACAATATAAAAATGCGTATTACTGATGGGCCATAACATGATTCTGCATTATAATGGACAATAATGTTTTCTGCTTTTCACAGCAAGTTTTGCTGCACTGTGTTTTCTGACTCTTTCATATTAAACCCATCATTAATAGATTGGCGTGATGTTTTGTTGGTCTGTTGGCAAAGTTTCACGACCAAAGATGCTGCTTTACCCATGCATTTTATATTTGGAGTTGAATTGTTTGCAACAAAAATGTAGTGTTGACGTTAAATGCAATGGAAATCACAGCTTTGATGCATATACTCGTCTTCGCTTTGAAAGTTGAGTGTTGAAGTTGAGCATTCAGAATCTTTTTTGGACATTGGATTGGGTGTAAAAAGTGGAAAACCTCTCCCCGAATACACCAGCTCTGGGGAGAAAATGTTTACTTACTGCTAAATGTTGCCCACACACTGACCAAGACATCCTCAGTGTTATTTACTTCAGTGATTGTATAATGCCTGATTGGGGGTTTATAGCTGGCTTCACTGAGTGCCATTTAAAGTTGCAGAAATTCACTTATTGCACTCATACTTCCCAAAGTATCTACTTTATTCATTTGAAAACACATTATTGTGTGAATTTGTCACAGCGATATATGTAGAGTCTCCCTTGATGACAAAAGAGCTTTTTGAAGAACTCACAAATATGCAATTAGCTGAAATGATTAATCGTTTTTACTGCTGCGTTTTTCACGAACACCACTAGTGTAATTAAAGCCTTTTTAATGTTTAGAACACAGATTGCAGCATTTAGGTATGCCTCGAGGTAATCTTAAGTGCATCGGAGTAAAATAAATCATTTGTGTTATCATCATTATAATTATATTACAAAATTTATAATGAAGCTACAGCGCTAAAACAGGTATGTTAAATATGCGGCGTGCAGAATTTTAATAGCACCACTTTTATTGCAAGACCAGGTGTAATGTATCATAATTACTTTAATGTGTTTGATTTTGGAGGGTGCTAAAATCATTGTATAACAACGGGCGCTCCCGTTGGATGTAATGAGTCTGACCTATGCTTTTGCAGCACTTGTGACATCCCTGTAAGAGCGACCGCACACTGTTTTCAGCTCAACCTGTTACTTCACACTCTTTTCTGTGTGTGTGTTTGCGAGAGACGACGAGAAAGGGTGAAGGAGAGACTGTGTTTGCTTTACAGTGGATCAATCATGCTCTGAGTAGACAGATACATTTGGCTAATGCAGTCCTGCTTTCCCTGCTGGCTGCAGCTGACCACCTCAGTGCCAGTGTAAAGTGGACAGTAAATATTGATAGCGAGACAGCAGGGGGACCGGCGACCTTGTCAGAAAGAGAGGGAAATGGAGGGGATGATGCAGGCGTGGTGAAGCGGGTGAGAGAGGAGGAGAGAGAGAAAGAGAGTGAGTCCCTCCCTGCCTTCTCCCAAGGCAAGTGAGTGTGCTTTGATGCACTGTGGCAGGGAACACACTGTCTCCCCAGAGAGGGAGAGCGCACACACACACACACACACACACACACACACACACACACACACACACACACACACACACACACACACACACACACACACACACACACACACGCACACGCACACGCACTAACTATAAAGAGTTTTAAAATTTCCCCATCACACGGCTTTTCAAAATGTCAAAATACGCACGCACGCACACACACACACACACACACACACACACACACACACTATGAACACAAAGTGTATATCAGCGTCATGAATTTAATCCACAGACAGTTGATATATGTACAAGGTTGAGCTTGGGAAGCATGGTAGATTAGAAATGACCAACAAGACTACTGATTTGTCCAGAACACACACACACACACACACACACACACACACACACACACACACACACACACACACACACACACACACACACACACACACACACACACACACACACACACACACACACACACACACACACACACACACACACACACACACACACGCGCTCTGACTGAGTCTGTTCAGCTGCTTGTGAACAAGCACAATCAATTTGATGTGATTTGTTTTATGCTGAAGTGAATTGTAATGGCGCCGTCATGAGTGCGGTGAATAGTCAATAACAGTGGGGAGGACAGTGATTGTGGAAGTGGGTGTTACAGGTCTTCAACTGCTGTAAAATTAGTGTCAGAGGGAGCTGCAGCTCTCGGCACTGTACCTCTTGGATTGATTGTGAATAATTTAGGTGCGCGCAGGTCTCGGTGTGAATGTGTGTGTTCAGGTCTGCAGTGTATTTGCCCTCTCTGTGTAGCCGTAACCTTCACTATCTTCTATTTTCTATACCTGGATTTTCACTTTTTCAGCCCTATGTTTGCGCTTTCCTCCTCTGTCTTTTTCTTCCAGCTCCATCCTGCAGTTATCTCGGCCATTGATTGAGTTACTGTATTACCAGCTCTATACATGGATCAGTCTGAATGAATGCGGACACACAGAGTGTTTTTTCACTAAGTTAACCCCAACATCTAAGGACTAGGATTTCTCTTTTTCTCTTTGTGTGAAATGAGATTACATGTACTGTTCTTTATCTTAATCTCTTTCAGAGGCCATCAATTCATTCGGTTCTAATCTCATCTCCAGGCACTCTGCTGTGACCGTGGTAGCCTTGTGTTTTTCTATGCCTGGCGATACTGTAGCTGGTGTCTCAGCTCAGTTCAAACAGCTCGAATTTCAGCTGAAACCGGTTTGTCTCATTACACTGAAACTCCACATTAAGTGCAAACCTCTGCTGAGGCGTACGTTTCCAGCGACATCTTAAAAACAACAAGGAAGTTCTCACAGAAAAGAGAATTCTTCATCAAAAAAAAAAACTCTTATGGTGCCGGGCTGATCAAACGCCTTGCATTTATTTCATTAAATAGATCTTTTTCACTTGGCTAAAAGAGCAAATGGGGTGTGACTTGAAAGGCTTCAACCAGCAAAAAAAAAAAAAAATGGGGGGAAGAATTTACAAATATGACATCCTCCACAACATCACCGCCACATGGCCAGAGCTGCAACACACCGAGCCAACAGGACGCCTCGGGCTTCGGATATTTTGGTCAAGAGAAGCCTTTTGAAAAGTCCAGCGAACCCATTAGGAATGAAGTTGATCATCAGCTACAGGAGGATTGTTGTTGTTTTTTGTTTTTTTTCTTCCTCTAGTGACCAGCGGTCTGCTAATCTGATAAGCCAAGACCATGTGAATCAGTTCTTCGGTGGGCCTCCCGGACTCAGATTATTTTTCTGGTTGATATGTAGGCATTCGGTGTAGTGGAAAAAAAAAAAAAAAAGTTGTGTAGGTGTGCGTGTGCCTGTGCTGAACAGATTTGCTGAACAGGTCAGAGAGGGTAATAAAAACAGGCTTATCTCAACTCGTTAGGCACAGGAGATAAGAGATGCAGAGGGAGACGCTGCCGATTTGGGCTGTCGTTGTTATAGCACCGAACAAGCGAATCCCAAATTGCAGCAGCGATGGAGCAAGATGACAGGAAAGAGGGATGATTGGGGGGGGGGGGCAGGATGGGTAAAAGGAGAGGAGGAAGATAAATGCAACAAAAGCCGAGCTCGTGCGGGGAAGTTGAGGATAGGCCAGCATGTTAACCTTAATCCCTTCAGGGAGAGGCGTAAACACACAGGAAGAGAGAACAAGGGATTTTAGTGGAAAAGAGAGGGATGCGAGATCTTTGTCTTCCCGCTCTCTCCTTCATCCCCTCAGTGTGTGATCAGCCCATTGCAGACAGGAGCCGGGAAATCCCCCTGTACTTATCTGAAGCCAGCCTCTTAATCACAGCCTTCATCTCTGTTGGCTTTTCCTGCTGCCTCACCCTCGTTTCCACTTTTGATTCTTCTCCGCTCACCTCCTCACTCCTCAATGTCATTCTCACAAGCTCCTCTGTTTGGATCCCTGCGTCTCCTCTCCACTCGTCTCTCCATGAATCCCCCCCCCCCCCGCCCCCCTGAGCCCTGTCTTTATTTGAGCTTCCTTGTCAGTGACGCACATTTAAAAAGTTTTAAAGGAGTGCTGATCTGTCTCCTGAATTTTCTTTTCTTTCTTTCTTTTTTTTTTTTTTTACCACCTCAAAGCGCTATGAAACGGAAATTAAGAGAATAGAGGTAAGATCGGAAAAAAAGAAGAAAAAAAAGTAGCCACTGGGTGTAAATCTGCAGATGGGATCCATCCATGCATCTTAAAGCTCAGGAGATTTTCCTTGGTATTTCTAACTTGCTGAAGTAAGTCTGCAGTAATTTCAGACAGTTTCAGCCAACCATCCAGCCTCATCTCCTCTTCCTCCACTCCCACTCCTCGGCTGTCCCCGTGGGGGAGTGTTGGTCCATGGTTGACTTGCCGGCCAGGCAGGCAAGGCTGAGCAGTGGAGGACTCGCGTATAGGAAGGGGTGGATGGTCCCAGCATTGATCTGCTCACAGGAATGCATCTGACCTTTTACTGAGCTTGAACTTTGAACCATCTTCTCATTCACCATTGGGGAAGAGGAAGAAGAAGAAGAAGAAAAAAGAAAAACGCTACATGTTTTGGTTGAGCTGCCCTCTGCCTCAGGGCTCCTCTCCGCTGAAATGGATTCATGCGCGCTTGTTTTCATGTCCGTTTTAGGGCTCAAATATGTACGTAGGCATGTGTTTGTGCATGTGTGTGATGTTTGTCTCGAGAGGAAAAGCAGGGGGGGCAAAGGGCACACTGCAGACCGGTGTTTTCATGTAAATATGTCGGGCTCAGAGTGCTGTACAGGATGCCAGCTGTTCCTTAATACAATGCTGTGTATTTTTGGCGAGTGTTTTGTGTTTGCATGGGTGTGTGGTCCTAATGTGAGGGGGATTTTTTTGTGGGTAAGTGCTGGTCCAGTTACATGTCCTTGACAGAAATCCGCAAGGATTTAAACAAGCCCTGCAGCCATACAGTATATATACACACACACACACACACACACACACACACACACACACACACGTACACGCATACGCACACATACACGCGTGTAAAATCTCTCTCTCTGTCTGGGATATTTCATTAGTGCAAGACATGGCTGGTGTCCAGGGCCAACACAGAGGTTACGCTCTCAAGTCCAGTCATTCACCCAAAAAGCAATGCAATGCAATCCTCAAAATTGCCCGCTTTTCCTTCTGCTTTCTCTTTTTTTTTATCAGGGGTTATCTGGGAGGAAAGGACAGCTTTCTACCTGAAACCTGCAGGAGTGAAAATGACATTGGTTGGATAATGATGCCAGAGAAATAAGGCAAAGGAAAAGGCCCTTTGTAGACTTAAAAAAAATAAATAAAAAAAAATATCCAAAAGCTGAGGAGGCTTGTGTTGATGATAAACAGACTCAGCACTGGGATGAGGAAACGGCAACATAAAACGTAGGAAATATGAGGCAGGTATTGGGTTTAAGAAGTAAAGAATCTGGCTCCGGGCTTTGCTGTTAAAGAGACACAGCACCACCATGTGGCAGAGGGGGCTTATCCCACGTTAAGGGAATGATCTCATTGTCAATTCCTTGTTAATTATTTCTATACCAGTAACATTCACACCAGTTTCAAACATTTTCAATATTAAGTTGAGAAAATTTTGTCTGCGAGTCCAAAAAAAGGAAAATGAGGAAACGCATATGATGAGCGTATGAGGCTTTGCAATATTATCAGATGCTTCTATGAGCTGAAAATAATAATAAACATATGAGCTGAAATAATGAAACCTGCAATTGAGAATTGTGTCACTATTTTTTAAATAAATTGACGTTTCACAGTTTGAAGTGAATTTGAAGGAAAATAAACATTCCCATTGTTTGAGATGCAGCTGCAGACGTGACGCCTCCAGCAAAGTCTATTTTCAGCTGAAAATTGAAAACCACAAATTCCTGTCTGATTCTGATCTTCTCTCTAAATCCTTAAAACAAATCAATCTCCACTACCATTGAATTACCCGATTGGATACACAAGTTTTAAAACCCCAAATCTGTATTTTTTGTTTTGTTTTGTTTTGTTTTGGGGTTTTTTTACAGGCGAGCTGAAACTGAAATGTTTTACAAGCTTTCACTTCCACTTTTTTTTTAGGATGTGTGAATAATTTGGTTTATTCCCTGCAGCCATGAGCCTAAAAGAGCTTTAATAACCTCTTTTTGTACATCTTTTATTGGGTACTTAATAAATCGGGCAAATAACGCTAGTTTGACTCACTTAATGCTCTGACACTTCATTGATGTTTAGTTCTGGAGAACGTTTCTGAATTGTCAGCGATGGATTGTACACATATTCTTCTATTTTTCTTTCTATCCCTCTACATTTCCCTCTTGCTCCCTCTCTCTCCCTCTCTCTCCTTCTTTCTCTCTCTCTCTCTCTCCCTCTCTCTCTCCCTCTCCCTCTCTCTCTGGCAGTTTGTGTCCCTCCAGAAACAGAGAACTACTTTAGATGCAATGAGGGCACCACATGTTGGTTTGGGTCCCAAGATATGAGCTGTATACGTTTTTGCACTAGAGGGAAATAAACAATAAAAAAAGTTATTTGTACCCCACAGAATAAATTCAAGCAACTCAATTAACTCAGTTCACCTCATCAAAAGAAGACTTTCCGTTCATTATGTCTCTGGAACACATTTATTTCATCCTGGAAAAGTGGCAAAGCTGATTACTGCTGTTGTCTGATATGACAGGTTCCATTCTATTCTATTTAGTTTTTGCCCTCAACTGATTTGTATTCATTAATAAAAATGTGACAATAGCGTGACAATGAATATTTGTTGCACAGAAGTCTCTAAATACAGCCTTCATAAATTATTTACCGCAACAAAAAGCATAAAAGGGAGAGGAAAACTGAAGCTTTTGTACAGGGGAGCACTTGTAATGTCAGTGGTTGGAGATGATGTGCCGCGGTGTAATGAGAAGCACGGAAATTCATGATCATTAGGACACTTTTGTATGCGTGGAAGAATGGAAATAATTTTAGGAGGTATTCAAAGTAGTCTATTGTTAGGAAAGGAACTGTAATTAGAGGACTAACAACATTCAATCATGACCCTTCCAATTATTAAGACCAGGGTTTGTCCTCATCAAATGAGCTTCAGATCCTCTCTGCCCTTTACTACCCTCTCATTAACATAATCCCCTGGGAATACGGTGGATAATGAGCCGGGTTGCACCTTCGGTAAGAACACACTGTGTGTGTGTGTGTGCGCGCATGTGCACGCCACTTGTGTGTGCGTGTGTGTGTCATGCGTGGTGTTCAGTGTGGTCATGGTTCATTAGTGGAACCTCTGCATGATTCCTCTGGTTTCGTCTTAATCACCCATGTGACTCGACACTCTAATCAAACCAGCACAGTGGAGCACAAACACGTTTTCATTGCTGAGCCCTACTTTTCATTATTAAGCTACTTTTGGTGACGAGACTGTCGCTGTGGAATAACTCGCATTACCTTGCATACACAGCAATGCCACACGACTCACAATCTATCGATAATGGTTATTAAAATGAGTTGTTTTCATCCATGTGGGGGGGGGGGCATGATTTCCTGATTATATTAAAACATTTTTACACGAAGAAAATCTGAGGATGTGAGATGATTAAAAAAAAAATTCTTTAAGTGCATAGTGCGTTCTTAGCTTTAGGAACACTGACTCTCTGAATGACAGTTCCAGACTCAAGGTTTCCTATTCCCCAAGCTTTCAGCTGCATAACACAGCTGCTTTCTTCTTCTTCAAAGGAGAAACTGAGTAGGAAGATCATTAGCACTCTCATGTGTGTTTAGAGGCTTTGAGTGGCTGCCAGATAACCACAGAAAACTCGGCAAGGTTGCCGACCCCTGTTGAACTGAGTGCAGCACAAGTGTCAGGTTAGGTTGGTTTTATTCTGTCTCTTTAAGGGAAAATTTAAAACAACTTACCATCCAGCCTAAAGAACGTCTTAAGGACTGTCATGAAAACAAGCTTCAGTTGTTACGAGCTGGCCCATACACATTACAGTGAAAGAAAATATGTACTGTGCCTGACATGCATTTAACATGAGCATCTTTTATCATCTAAAATTCTATATTTGATTGAAAGCAACAATAAACTCCACTTATCCGTATTTTTTACCATTATTTCTTATTTTTCTTAAAATGACAGATAATGAGGTATGCTGGGAAAAGAAACACCCCCTCCCTCTCAGCCCCCTCTGGTTTCCTCACAAATTGCTCCGTGATTAGAGGAGACACTAAAATAAGTAACATGTCTGTCATTAGCTCTGACACTGTTCACAAATATGGCGAAAGTTTTGTTTCTTGAGCTTGAATGCATTTCTGTGACATTTTCCTAAAATGCAGTTGTCTCAGTCAAACCTCCTCACGCTGCAGCGTCATCACGCTTCATCTTCAGCGTCTATAGCTCAAACAACGTTGGTTGTCTTTTTTTTTTTCGCCTAATGGACTGTTTTTGATTAAAACATGTTAAGTGGAGCTAAATTTAGACTGATTTATGCAAGATGTGCCACATTAAAGTGACAAGATGTTTGCAGTTCTTTCATGGTCATTTTAAGCAGAACGGTAAAGTAGCGCATTGTGATCTTTTGATTGTTGTTCAATGATCTACATCACCGGTGTGAGCTGTTCACAGTTTGATCAAATACAAGCACATAAATAAAGGATGTGATTGGAAAGTCAAAGATTTAAACTAGCCGAAGTTATGTGTGATAAATCTTAAACATATGAAGGTATCAGTGTTACAATGAAGCTGTAGAATTTAACTTTTTCATTGTATTCTACTTTGTGAGACCCTTCAGTTTGTCTGAAGGAACAAAAAGCTTGAAGTTGAGGCAGCCTTAATTATTATTTGATTACAGAGGCCTAAAAGGTGTTGATTTGTTGTATCTTTTTTCAAAAATCCTTTCTACAAAATACTTTTTTCCTCCATAAACGAGTGAATATTTACTGTTGTTGGGTCAAATCATGTAAAGATTTGTCGAATGATGACTTTTTCTATACATTCTAATTTTTCCAGGCACTCGCCTTCCAGGGAAAGGCCCCACGACAGGCACCATCATCGGAGCCATCATTGGAGTCATTTTACTCCTGGCTATTATTGGAACAGCAATCGCCATGTACCGCAAACACAAGAACAAGCTCAACGGAGAGTGAGTATATCTATGCAATTAACTTCATTTCAGTTCAAAATTGCTGTTTTCACATAAAGTTCACATATTTGGGAAAATTCATTATTCCTAACAGAAATGTGTCCTCATAGCCTCTGTATGAGGCCCCAGAAATGAAGATGCTTGCTCCACTTCATAGCCAATGTGTGCTTATACAGACGATTCAGAGATTTTCCCTTCATGATGTCATTTGGGGGAAATTGCCTCTCATTCTGTTAGTGGCGCTCTGCCTTATTGATGTACTGAATAAATTTAGTATAATTTAAAAAAACGTAAGAGTTACCATTATAGTTAGCAGGAGCTAGCGTTAGCTAATTGGTACTAACTGTAACAACACGTACGACCAAACTAAGTAACATATTCAGACATAAGCTCTTTAATTCTCCATCATCAGGAGCCTCTCCTTCTGGGTCAGATTGTGGGTCGGACTGGTATGGTTAAACCGTAGCGTTTGCTCGAGTCGTCGCGATAAATCCACAGTAGTGTTGAATATTAGTATACTGTACCGGTGTTTCAGAGGTTTCCATGCTAAATGGTGACTATTCCTTTAATGTCCATCATTGCTGCTAATAACTGCATATATTGAAATGAAATCAGACTCACAAAAGGCAAAGCATTAAACGCAAACGTTAAACAGCAGGACAGTTACAGGGTTTTTTCACATCTGTTTTCAGTAGCGACAATGGATGCTGAAGTTAACCGGGAAACAACTTAATCTGAAACACCAGAAAGCTCCTCTGGAAAAGGCCCAGAGTCGGCGTGGACAGACACAGAAACAGACTGTTCTCAGTAGAGTTCACTAGAGGGACTTTTAGACTGAAATTCACTTTGAATATAATGCTGTTGGACCTTTGACACCTTATGTGAAATTCTTGAAAAAATTTATAATATGGAATCTTTAATGTCCTGTTGCTTGTTCCCTCTGTTATTTTCTCCATCAGACGAAATTCAATACACCTCGTGTCATATTTTTTCACTGAATACGACGTACCTTCTTTCTCTTTCAGTGGTCCACCCAAGTACAAGCCCCCTCCTCCTAAGAAGAACAATAACACTGCGAACAGGGTAAGTCAGCATCAATATGAAGACGATATTAATACATGGATGAATATGTCAGGTTGATGGTTGTGTCTGTGCGTGCGTTTTCAGCCGGTGAACTCAAATCCTGCTCCAGCGGCAGAGACCAGACCTCTGCAGAGCCAGTACTACTCTACCCAGAGTGCACCAGAACCCGTCACGGTAGGAACATAAACGCAAATCACTCCAACTCAATGCTATATTTTTCTTCTCGTCTGCTTTGACTCACCCAACAGAGAGGAGTTCAAATGTCCTCATTTGTAACGTGAATTTAGAAGTCTGCTGATAATCTGTTTTCCTCCGTTTAGCAGTGAACTCACAGAAAGTGAATAACTGGAATAGGAGATTCGACACTTAAACTCCAAGATCCTCTTTTTATTTCAAATGTACTCAATTTGGGAGTTCATGAATAAATTAGGCTGTTTATCTTTTATTCATTCATTGATTTTACCATTTTCAAAGCCATCAGCTAGATTGGAATCGTTAACATGCAGTGTGAGCTGCAATCTTTTTGTTTATTTGTGACACAGCGGTGGGCAAGATTAGCCTGATATTCATGCTGATTATACATTCAGTTGTTTTTTTCATGATTTGCCAGCGATAAATTAGCGGCCTGAAATCAGGCTAATGTGAGACGCCACTGACTGCAGTTTGATGATTAAACTTTTGGGGATGTCTCGTATCAGCGTATTGCTGCATAGCAAGGGGGGGAAAAAAGCCTCTGATTAGTCTAAAGGAGAAACGGAGGGCGGTTTCCAGAAGCTTCCATGAAGTATCCATGAGCAATTTGTTCATTTATCTCTTGATGTGTGCCAAATATTTCTAAGATAGTGTTATTACAGTATGTTTGCATAGAATTCCCTCATTTTCTGATCCTGTAAACTGGTGCTAAAGGTCTGACGACTCTTCCTGCATTCAAAGTGTGTTTATTAATTCTGTTTTTGATCAAAATACACATGAAGTTTCACCTTCAGATGTGGACTATTATCTTCCATTGATGTGTAACCGATATCGGTGCAATTGGTTGCTTACAGTGTGGATAAAATCTAGAACAGTTTTATGTTTTCCACATGCAATCATGTTGACATTCAATTTCTTCCTCTCTAATCTAAATGGGGTCATGGTGACGATATGATGAGAGCCAATACATCCCTGTCCTCCAGCTCTGCTCTGTGATCCCTGCATGTGCCGTACTAAACCAGAAATCATCCGACCTCAATGCCAGAACCACCTCAACCAGTGTCTCTCTATCACAAAGAGTGAAGCCTGCCACCTTGTGGAGAAAATGCGTTTCAGCCACTCGTATGTGATCTCGTTCTGTAGGTCATATACTGAATTCAGAACCAGACTGACCGTGAATAAAGAGGCTTGTTCCAATCTGAATTCAACACAGTGGAGACTGAAAGGCCACAGTCCAGCATGTCTTCGATTCCGTCCTGCTCCAACACACCTGAAACGACGGAAAGAGTTTTCTTGAAGCCACTGAGTACAGTCGGATGTGTTGAAGCAGGGAAACATTAAAAACATGGAAGACAGTGAACCAGCAGCCCCACCTCGACTCTAACATCAGTGACATGGGGCCTTTAACTGGTAGTAGATTCGAAGTAAAATACATACAACCTAAAAAAAATGTAATTTATTATTTAAAATCTTGTTTTTAGAGTAATTGCTTTTACAATATAATCTTTAATGTGGATTTAAGAAATCTTATTTCAAGATTTCTTATCAGGTAAAATGTACTTGCTGCATGGACAGATAATTTCACTAGTTTTAAGTAATTTAATTTATATCTTATGTTTGGGCTATACCTTTATGCAGTGGAAGTTGCTCATTGACATACTTGGAATAAATTAAAATAAAAACAAACAAACAAGAAAAAACACCACTATTCATCATCATTTAAGAAGTGAAGGTAATATTGGCCTTAAAAAAAAAAAAACCCTTAAATGTGATGCACAATAGGTTTATGTTTGAACTGTATACAATATGGTCATAATTTCGTCGGATAATTAACTGCAGGTTATGAAACTTGAGCCTAAATTGCCACCATTGACGGTGTTTTAAGAAATGTTGAGTAGAAGTGATGTGTATCCTACAAAAGCAGCACCTATCTAAAAGTTAAGTCACGGTGGTCTATTTACTAAAGTAAGCTTGGAGAAGATGGGAATATTGGCATCACTTGAGGGTTAAAACAAAGAGATGTGTTTCTGTTACTAACGCTGAAGAAAAAGAAGTCCATCCCACCGAGTTTCACCTTGCTTACCTTTGCGTGTCACTGGCAGAACCTGGATGGCTACCATGACGACGACGACGACGCCGGCGTTGCTGTGGATGACCTCCATTACTACTCCGCTGCCCCGTCAGGCTGGGACGATCCTGCGAACAGTGAGGTCCCGCCTCCATACGTACGCACAGACAGTGACCCCCAGGACTATCACCCGGGTCCCAACATCAACCGAGGGGACAGCTTTGTGTCGTCCGCCATGTTTGTTTAAGGATACACGGAAGACATTGGTGTGTGTGTGTGTGTGTGTCTGTGTAAGTGCTGTTCGGGATGCATGGATCCTCATTTCTGTTTAAATGATGCAGAACTTAGCTCTGATAGGGTAACGGCATGGGAATGTGAACATTGAATGAATTTCCTGGCGCTCTTTTATTGTTAAACAAATCAGTGTAAATGTGTGTTGCTCTTCTGACAATCTTTAACCACTCATCACCTCGAGCCAGAAGGATTAAAGAAAAAATAATGTGGCCTTTGGGTACTACTGCACAGCTGCAGCCACAGGAATGTACAGAAGTGATCGCAGTTAAAGCTGCTGATAACTCAAAGTGAACCCTTCAAAACACCACACCGCTGTTGACTTTTACTCAGGTTCTGTTGGCTTGCCGAAGCATGAGGCAGATGTTGACGCTGAAGAGGTTCGCATCACTGAATGTGAGGCGACCATGCACATTACGGTCATGAGTTGGTTTCTTTCTCAGAAGCACAATATATTGGATATTTGGTTTCACCTCTGTCTCGTCTTATCCGTCTCCCGTTGTCGGTTTCCAAACCCAGCCGGCGTGCAGTCGGTGTGGAGAAGGCGCCCTGTGGAGACGCCATTAGTGGCAGTTAATCAGGCAACGCTGAGACGAGGCCCACAGACCGTGATGACATTATGTTCTGAACTGAAGTCGGTGGGTTTAACTGCTGGATCAACATTGCTTATGTTAATGTGCATGTTTTTTTTGCTTTGAATATGTTTATTTTTCTTTATTCTAGTTTTTGCATTTGCCCTTTGCCTTTCTTGTGAGAATGTGACGCCTCTCCGCCCTGATGGGAGCAAACAAAATAAGAGGGATGGGATGGTCGCACTAGAACGACCTGGACTGTGCCTGATTTGTTTTTGTGCATTTGTTATTTTTCTTTTTCTTTTGTTTTTCTTCCTTTTTTTACATGCATTCATCAATCTTTAAAGCCATAGCAAGCCAGCGCCAAAATAGTGTGTTTTGAAGGATCTCTGTTACTTCAACTTTTATACCTATATTTTTATATTACACTTCGTCTACCAGTAGGCTCAGATGGATTTAGGGAAATCTGGATTATGTCCATGAAATCTGTTGTGATTCATGTCTAGTAGAGGATTAGATAGTTCCAAATGGGTTGACACAGAGCCAGCTAGTATATTGAGAGGTCCGTCCATCATCAGGGTCAAGGCTAGAAAGGGCAGTTATTCTCCTTCATTATGAACTTTTACATGTCTTGTTGCGGTCTAGTGCCATATGGGTGTTTATTTAACTTTCGAAATGAGTGATTTACTTTCACAAATTAATTTTGATCTGTTTTATTCCATTTTTTTTTATTTGCTCACTGTAATAGCGGTCTATTCAATAAAGTTTTGAACTGTGAAACTCTTGAAATGTGCTTGTAATGTTTTAATTTTAGTGCTGTGAATTTGTGAAACCCTCAGACAAAACACATAAGCTGAAATGTTGATTTTATTGTTTGTAATTTTGCCTTATAAGTAATGACAGTTAAGACTACTGAATGTCAGGATTGTAGCGATAACTTTGCAAAACAATTAGGCTTGCAATGATATTCATTGTTTTTATGTGCCTGCTCATTGTTATTGCACCACTTCACCATGTGGGAGCAGTGTGGACTGAGATTGCCTGCTTGTTAGCCACACCAGAGAGAGACATTATCATTATCACCTGAAAATGAGTCAAAGAGAAACGAAATGCTATCGTACAAGCGTGGATTTATCCGTCAGTGAATTTGGACTCATTTCTGGGTAGACGGTGGTGCAGACCGACGCTGCAGTACCCACACATATTCATGAGGGGACCGCAGCAGGACACCTGCTCCAATGGCAACCAGTTTTGCTGTGCTTTCCCACCTCTTGTCTGACTCATCTTCTTCTATCTTAAGCATTATTTCCTCCAGTCTACTATTTGCAGTCTTGGTAAAATGGCATCTCGCCCATTTCAGATGATCATTTGCACTGCCGTGACTGCACCTCAAGAAACAATTTTGCATCCCTATAGATGCAGAATATCAGGATTACGTCCATTGCCTGAGTCATGTGTATAAACCACTTGTGTCTTTGCAGATTATCTACTTCGATGTGCAGTAGTGTTCCGAATGAGCCGGGGCTGGTGCAGATAATTGCAGATGGAGATGAGACCTGGCTCGCGGCACACTATGACTCTGCAATCTGGTTCATTGCCTGTATTCTCATCACACAGGTACACGGGAGATTCTAAGAAGTACTGAAAGTGTAATGGGTTTAATGCTGACATAAGGCATTTTGCAACCAACGGCTGGTGAGGATTTAACACCAAGGTCAGCTCAGTCTGCAGAAGCCCTATAAAAGCCACACTGCTCTCGATTTAAACGGAAAACTTGTGTGTGTTACGACACTTAGACTTTAGCTGAACTGCAGCACCGTGACTTTGCAGATATGCATTAAGGTGATTTCTACGTAGACATCTGGATCAATACATGTGATCTGGGAATAGCAGGAGTGAGACACTCTAATGGCTCTATGGTTATTGATTAAATGAGTTAGTATGATGGGAAGGCCTGGTCTGTTAATGTCGAAATAAATACGATACAATAACAGAATTCACTTAGGCAGTTCATTTTCAGGGATCAAATAGTCCATTATGACACGTTTCTCTGAAGGGGAACTGTTCTCCGCCTTCGCCGTGTTCCTCTTCTGTAAACTAGCTGTGATCTGTGCAGTTGCAGCATTATGGGATTACCAGACTTTGTGAATCGGCAGCCAGGTAATGAGTGAGAGAGAAGGCAGAGAATAAACCTCTCATGCCTTCAATACAGCTAAGCCGGTTAAAAATAGCGGCAGAAGAGAGGGATTGGGCGAATCGGGGTGGACAGAAAAGATGGGGGAAGGAGGAAATGACTGATTTGACTCCTGGTAAAGTAGGTGAGGAGGGATTTACCGGGTGACCTTGACTGCCAGTCGACTGAGTGTATGGCTGCCTGGTGAAGGCTAACAGGGAGCCATTGCTCATGCAGCGACAGTGATCCGGGGTGCTCTCTTAAAGCCACCACCTCCCTACCTGGTGGAAAGACTCTGCCCAGGCTCATCATGTGTATGACACTGATGAGCATGTTTGGCTGTATGCTGATTGCTTGGTTGGTGAGTAAAGACAAACACAGAATTTAATGAATAAGGGCCTTACGAGGATGAGAAAACCTTCAGTGACCTTGAATTTTAAGACCTGGAAATGATCACAGATTAAACAGTGGCAATATCAAAGCAGCAATTCTATTCGATAAAATGTTCCTTTAGAGGGAAGATGAGCACTTCTGAGGCTTCAATTGTCCATAAGAGGATGGCATGAGCGCATGACTGGACAACATGAAGCCTGCTTTTCTTTGACTCTAGGTTTCTATGCAGTTGATGACAAAATAAAGGCACTTTATGTAAATTAGAATATTGAAAAAATGATTCCAGATTACAAGCCTGCTTTTCTATTTTTATTCAACTCTCTTATTTGATTTTCTTCAAAAATCCACCTGCCATCAACTCTCAACGGCGTTCACCTTGTAAACTCCAGGCCAGGAGGGCACGCCGGCTGAGAGGACAGCGAGAAGACGAGGGAGACGCGAGCACCGACTCCATGGTGAGTGACCCTGCTGACACGGCCGCACGGTGGAGGGAAGCACGTGAGACTGAAGAGGGATGGAAAGAGGGAGAAGCTGATAGAGTGGGTGGAGTTTAGATAAGGGGTACAGGCTGTGAAAGAGAGAGGGAGAGAGAGAAGCTTTGGGGATTAAAGTGGAGCCGAAGGTGGAGGGCAGACAGCTGGGAGAGGCCAGGATCGCAGTCGACGGATCCAAATATATACAACTCCTTTTCCTCATGTCCTCTCTTTGCAAAAGCGAGTGAAACTGCAAAGGACACATGAACACAAGGGAAATAAATGAACAGTCTGTTCCAAGTCGACGTCTTGGTGGGGGAAAAAATGCAACAGCCCAAACATAAACACACTGAGTTGAAGTAGTGCTATGAATATCTGTCGAAGGTCTGTTGGTGTTGCAATGTTAAGAGAGCAAATTATCTGTTTGGCTCATGCTGCAGGTCCTTTCATGAATCAGAAGAAAAAACATCAACACCCTTCTGATAGCAACAATTATTTATTTATTAAGCCTTCTTAGTAGCTCCAGTCGCAAACACAAAGCATTCATTTCTTTACAAGTACCGTCTCTGCAACGAATCCTCCACACGGCATTGAAATAATGAAACCATGGCCAACAGAGCACATCTGCAAGGAGACTGAAGGAAGGATTGATAGTATGAATCAGTATTACAGCATTTTGCTCCCTGCGTGCCTGAGGGGTGAGACAATGTTTTCTGACTGAAGTAGGTGGAGTTTGGCTCTCCTACCTCTGATCTGTGGGAATAACAACTCCAGCAACCCAACTGAGCAGACAGAATCTGAATCTACTGATGCAATTAAACTGTTTTGTACCTCGCTAAAAACAGTGACGCAAATCACAATTGTACACATGATTATAAAATGATGCAATCTTCGGTGAAAAAGGAAAAGGTTGTCCTGCTGCTTGATCTCATTCAGGGTGCTGGAGTTGATCACCGTAGTTTCGCTAGCCAGTGACTTTGACAGTAGATTTCTGGAATTGTTCCTGAGCAGATGAAGGGATATCCAGTAGAGAAACATGCCAAAATAAATAAATTGTAGACGTGTGTTCAACGCTTCAATATCACTGCAGAGAGATAAACAGAAGTTGCAGGTCGTGAAGGAGAAGCCCAGTTAAGCATCGCTTGGCGCAATCATCCCATGTGAACATGAAATATGTCTGCAACGCTGTATGAGTCTGTCTGTGGTATTTGCGTCTCGTTCCTCTGGAGGAAGTCGTGATGCCAGCTGGTTTAAAACCATAGTAAATATTTAATGCTATCAGCTCAGGTTGCATCACTTGTGTACCTGCTGAACGACGCCCTTTCACCATCTCCACATTTTCTCATTTGAAGAGGATGTGATGGCCTTCATGTCCTCAAAATATCTTCCTGAGCCAACTCAGATCTGCCGGCGCGAGTGGATCTCTCAGAAATGACGTCATCCATACTCATAATAACTACTCAGAGTTATTTTCCAAAGTGAGGCGCTGATTTGAGCAGGACAATATCCTCCCTATGATGAAATGTTCAGTGTGTGAGAGGATAGTATAACACAGAGGTGGCCGTCACACCTCACATACATCCTCTCTGTCCTGAGTATGTCTTCCTCAAGTTTCATTCCTCTCCGTACATACTTTTGTTTTTGTGCTCGTGTGAACAGAGTGATTTTTTTTTTTTTTAAAGCCCAGCAACATAAGTGTCCTCTTACTCCAGTCATGCTACGCAGAGTGTCACCTCTGGTCCAATCGCACTGCGGCGTGTCTCCTCTCTCCTCCAATCACGGCCCAGAGGCCTCCACTGCAGAGGCAGGCCGACGGACGGCGTGCACAGATGTGCTGAGCAGGTGCTCCACCTGGATGAGATGAGACAGAGAGGCAGACCGGAGACAGAGGAGTCGGGCTTTATTACCTTCACTCGTGAGAGAATTAAGTCACAGGCGACCTACGAATATGTTACAACATAGGAGAAATATGCTCTGGTCAGCAGGACCATATAGATCCATAAAAACCAGCCTGTAGGTTTTCATACACTAATTCCATCTTGTATAATGACGACAAACCCCCAGCGCCATAAAAACTGCTTGAACGTGAGCGATGAAGCCATAAATGCAGCTCTCGTCATGCTGATTTAGCCTCAATCAGACAATACTGTCTAAACAAGCAGGTGAGGATGAGGACCTTGTCCACATTAATGGCGGCATGAATTAAACACGAGGTGAGAGTCCAGGAAGTCTTTGTGGGGGATTCACAAGCTGTAACTAATGACTTCATCAGGACTGGCAGTTAATGGGTAATTCACTTTTATTCAAGCATTAAGGTTTGGTTTTAACACAAGGTCACATCCTGACGATAAACTATTCTTTCCACCGCTTTTCTCCAGGAGATTCTGTACAACAATGGTTCAGACTCAAGCTGATACCTTTTATCAGAAAGATTTTTTTCTTTATTTGTAAGAAATCATTAAATGAAAAAAAAAGTTAAACTATTATTTAATATAAACCTAAATTTGAATTGTGCTTTTTTGTGTAATTGATGACAAGAAACAAAACTGAAAGACATGCTTGATACAAAACCATGAATGTACTGTAACACCAGTTGCAGATAATATATGAAGACCTAAACAGATTTTCTTTCCAAAGGAAGGATCTGATAAATACCCCTATTGCAAATAATGCTGGTTGATTAATTTACCATATTATTCAATTGGAGAGGCTCCCATTTAAACCGACCAGATTTCAGATAAACATCCAACAACACTTGTGTTTTTATAGCATATGAATTACAACAGCTGCTACACAGAAATCCGGCTTTCATGCATAAATTACTTTTTTTAAAATTACTATTACTTGCATGAGGGGGGGGGGGATGTGTAGCATTTGAGTTTGGGGTGCTTCATGACTGCAATGTGATGTCAGCTCCCTGCATCCTTTAACACCAGAAATCTATGGTTCACAACCAGCGACACAACAGTCATTAGTGTAAAGCTTGAATATGGATTCATAAGTATTTTGTAAATGATACTAATTTGATATTTGTTATTGTTTTGAGCATTTTAGTTTTGTACTGATTTATATTTTGATGGGTTATCACCCTCAGCCCAGTATAGTTGGGACATATACGAACCTAAATACGACAACAACTAGTGCAACTGGTACACTGTTGGAAACGTTGACATCGGTTGGCTCTATTTTCTCTTCTTCTTCCTTTTTTTTATTAATTTATTTTTCTATATAAAACTGATGATGACCAACAATTTCTAGAGAAAAGTAAGTGCGACCTGAAATCTACCACAGTGCTTTTAACAGATTAATGTTGGCAACAGTCTGTCGTGTCCTTGGCTGTTTAATTCCAGCAGCGATTGTTGTATAATTCAGGAACAGCTGTTACTTTTTTTTTTTTATTGTAGTTGATCTATTTTTTTTTTTTTTTTTCACATTTGCAAGG